>NC_066580.1:352036152-352336152 GCF_024323335.1 Lathyrus oleraceus
TGAAGATCATGAGTTATCGGTTGCGGAACTGGGGAGTATTTTGAAACTCCCGGTATCTGGACCCGGATCCCCACCGGACACTTTTTCTGCTGTTGATTTCTGGCAAGCTATTACAGGTAAAACTGGGTATAACCCCAGCTCGGGAAAGGCTTCTGGAATTCACAACCCGTGTTTTAGGTATGCACAAAAAGGGTTAGCATACACCCTGTTCGGACGGGGTGATAGTACTGGGGTTGCGGCAAAGAGAGAATTATATTTTCTGTATTGCATGGCTCACAATGAGCGAATCAATGCAACAGCTTTCACCGCCAATCATCTGAAACAGGTTGGCCATGCAACTACTGGGGATATTTCTGTAGGTGGGATGATCACACAGATTGCGGGCCACTTCGGGTATGATCAACTGCTGATGGAAGAGACTGCAGTAATGGGCAAGAATAGGATTGACATGCACACGCTAGTCAATCAACAAATGATTGCCATCAGGCCGACTCATTACGCGCTGATGATTCACAATGTGGAAGTGCTCGCACTTCCGGCACCTGGGTCCATTGGCATTGCCAATGCTGCTAATTGGTTATACACAGGTTCAGCCCAAGCGGGAGGGGAAGATGCACAGTTTGACCATGATCTTTCAGGTGAGAACATGGAAGAAGATGAGACCCACGGTATTCCGCCCCCACATGATTCAAGCCTACATGGTGAAGGCTCCTCTTTTATGTCGCAGGATCAGTGGGGTTGGATCCAAACGGAGATGGGAACTCTCCGCACCGAGCAGACCAGGCAAGGTGCGGAACTTGATAGACATAGTGTGGAACTGTTCCGGCAAGGGACCGTCATGGATGATATGCAGGCCATGATGCAACGTCTGATGTTGCATTTCCCGCACGATCCTCCGCCTCCTCCTCCTCAACAGTGAGCACTGTAAGTCCCCTTCGTGTTTGAATTTAAACATTGAGGTCAATGTTTAGTTCAAGTGTGTGGGGGGGGGGGGGGGGGGTTTCTCCTTTCATGTTTTATTTTCTTTCAATTTGTTTTGTTTTTGTTATGTTATCATTATATTAGTATGTTTGTTTGTTTTGGTTGTTTTCTGCTCTTTTGGACCTACTGTGTGTACAGGGTGATGAGAAACGGTTGGACGAGCCCGGGGTCAATGGTAGTGGATGAATGACACCCCTCAAACTAAGGCTGATAAGGCACCCCGGAAGTTGATGCAACCTTGAGAAAAGAAGTCGGACACATTTTGGGGACACCGGACCAAGAAAGCGGTATGGAAAGACCAAGTCAGGAAAGAACCACATAACACGAAGAGACTTCAGAGCTTGCAAGCTAACCAACATGGTGAGATCACAAAAAGCCAAACACGAAATATCAACATGAGAGTTCAGCCAGGTATGACTTTATCACTCTGATTTTGCGTATGTTCTGTTGACACGTCACAGCATGACAACACACACTGAGGCAAGTTGTTTGTTTAGCCAGGGCCTTTCTAGCCATCCCTATATGTATGTTTCCCTTCGTAAACCCCGTTGAGCCTTAGCCATTTTATTCATTGTAAACCCCGTGTTAACGTTTAAGCATTATTCATCATGAACCCCCTGTTAACTTTTAATCATCCATTTCCTTTTATGTCATAACTCGGTATGATTGTGTGAATTGCAAGATGTGCGATAAAACTAAGTTTGGGGTGGAAATATTGAAAGGGAAGGCAAGTGCATAAGATGAGATCATACAAAAAGAAAAATAGTATGTAATTTCTTTAAAAAAAAAGAAGAAAAAAAGAAAAGAAAAACAAAAGAGAAAAATGCACTTGCCGAGACCGTAGATTCTAACAGATATAAAATGCTCGGAAAAGTTGAGTAGAAAAAGAATCAAGAGAAGTGAAATTAACCCCCATAGTATATGTGATGCACAGAAAAAAAAAATCACACAACATGACTACCGAGTTCAAAACCCTTTGTTATCCAAAATTTTTTTGTTTATCCCACCGTACCCAAGCCCCGTTACAACCTAAAAAGACCTCAAAAAGTGTGTGGAATCTGTTGTGGTAGTGACATTAGAATGTATTCAAAGTTAAGAGTTGGTATTGCATACTGTGCTGTGAGTGTACACACCTAACCCTGAGAGATATTGTGAGTGTGTGAAAAGCTTGCAGGTGAAGAGGTTTCTGATGTGGAAATGTGGTAAACTTCCTGAATCGGAGAGACCTGAAACTCGATTGGAAAGGAAGAACACAAAGGGTGAAAGACTAGGTTGCATTGTGGAAAGCGAATTTGGGGGTGACCTTTGTTTGGACCCAATACATCACTTGAGGACAAGCAATGAGACAAGTTTGGGGTTGTGATTGGTCACCATTTCCATTGAATTCCCGCCGCTAATCCGACATATTTTCATCACCTTGGTAAAATTTATGGTTGTTTTTAGTTGCATTTGAGTCAATTAGCATGTTTTGTTGGTTTGGTATTGCATTGCATTTGATTACGAGTTTATGTCAAAAAGATCTCGTTTATGCTTCGTTTGGTAGTGTTATTGTTACAGGTTTAAAAGCAAGAATGGTGAAGTTCTGGACACTCTGAAGGACAAAAATATGAGAAAACAGCAGGTCAACACGGGCACCCATGTGCCACAACACTGCCCGTGTTGTTGATCAAGCAGAGCAGGGAGGGAGCAGAAAACAGAGATCAACACGGCCACCCGTGTGCCACCACACGGCCGTGTTGATTAAAACAGTGCATTAACACGGGCACCCGTGTGTAGGGACACGGCCCGTGTTGTTGCCACTGTAACGTATGCTGAAAATAATTAATGTTGAAGAACAAAACAGCCACCCGTGTGCCACAACACGGCCGTGTTGATTGAACGCAGCTCGGAAAACCTAATTTCTGTTGTGTGAACCGATTCTGCTCATTAAGGGTAGTTTGGACCTTTAGCTTGGAAGAGAGTTATCTGAAGCTATAAGAAGGCTTAGAAGAGAAAGAAGAACAGACCTTTTGACAGACGAACGAAAGCATTACAGTGGAGAAGATAGCGAATACGACGGATTCGAAGACGGCGAGATTCAAGGGTAGCCACCATTGAAGATCAAACTCTCCTAATTCTTTGTAATGTCTAATCTTTACTTTATGAGTTCTTTAAGTACTATGAGAGGCTAAACCCCCTGATGCTAGGGGGGTGGTCCTGATGTTATCACATGTTATGAATTTGAACCTATGATTTCTTAATTACTATGTTACATATTTCAATTCAATTGTGTGATGTTATTATGCTTTTGTATCGGACAAATACAAATTGATCTATGACTTCCAATAACAGGATTGTGATTGGTAGGGTTTTCACACAATTGGGTTTATGAATGCATCATCTAGGACTAGTAACTTTCGTAAATCACCGTAAACCTTGATATTTTGTATGATTAAAACCAATGCTTAATTGAATGGACATTTGAGTGAGAATTGGTAGTTTAATAGTTTCTTCCTTAAGGACTTAAGCAAGAACATACCAGAGGTTAGGTGATTGAATGTTTCATATGTATTAAAGAAATCGGGACGGAATTCATAACCGGTTACTTCAACCACTCACCCTAGCATCTTTTATCTAATTCAATTGTTTTTACTATTTCTGTGTTGACGATTATAATTTCCAAA
Organism: Lathyrus oleraceus; assembly: GCF_024323335.1. NCBI lineage: Eukaryota > Viridiplantae > Streptophyta > Magnoliopsida > Fabales > Fabaceae > Lathyrus > Lathyrus oleraceus. The sequence continues at coordinate 352,039,797 of NC_066580.1, forward strand.
ACAACCAAACCATTATCTTTTTGTTCTAATAGAATCAAAAGTAATTCCTACGCAATCCTTGAGATCGATACTTGGAAATAAAACTCCTTATTACTACATCGATAAAAATAGTACACTTTCTATTTTTCCGATCAATAGCCATCCAAGAAACAATAGTATTGTTGCCCCGAGAGTCTTTCGAGCATTTGATCCATGAACGGGAGTGGAAAATGCTCTTTTCGAGTTGTGGTATTCATCCGCCTATAATCAATACACATTCGCCACCTCGTTGCAACTTTAGTAGGGATCAACTCATCCTTGTCATTTCGGATCACGGTAATTCCACCTTTCTTCGGAACCACATGCACAGGACTAACCCATGGACTATCCGAAATCAGGTAAATCATTCTCGCATCCAACAACTTGACAACTTCCTTTCTAACAACCTCCTTCATAGTAGGATTTAAGCGGCGTTGTGGTTAAGCTACCGGCTTAAAATCCTCTTCCATTAAGATCTTGTGCATGCAATAGGAAGGACTAATTCCTTTTAGATCGGAAAGAGTCCAACCCATGGCTTCTTGATTTTTTTTAGCACATTGATCAAACGGGCTTCTTCATCATTTGACAAAAGGTTGCTTATGATGACCGGCTTTGCTTCGGTCTCATCTAGGAATACATACTTCAAAGTAGAAGGTAACATTTTCAATTCAATAGGCGCTTTTTCGTCATTAACCTCCTTCTTCAAATCTTCCTCCTCAACTTCCCACGGTTGTAGTTCGTTTAAACCATCAAGTTCCCTTAAGCATTCATCAAGAGCTTGCTCTTCTTTAACTGTGAAAACTTCAAATGAGTCATCAAGAGCTAACTCCATAGGAGATATCTCATGAATATTCTTAGAAACCTCCACATTTGCCTCTTCGATCACATCGATGCGAAAGCTATCACTTCTATCTTTTGAATGCTTCATTGCTTCGAATAGATCGAAAGTAACTTCTTCATTTTGGACTCTCACCTTCATCAAACCGTCGTCGATGTCTATCATCATGCGCGCGGTTTTCATGAACGGTCGGCCCAGAATGAGCGAAGCATCATCATCCTCTTCCATATCAATAACAATAAAATCGACCGGGAAAAAGAATTTGTCGACTTTAACCAAAACATCTTGGGCTACGCCATGAGGATGGGTAGTCGACTTATCGGCCAATTGCAACGTCATCCGGATGGACTTAATTTCAATGTTGCCAAGCCTCTTTACAATAGACAATGGTATAAGATTAATGCTTGACCCCAAATCAATTAGTCCTTTTCCGACATAGATATCACCAATTTTAATCGGCAAAGTAACTCGTCCCGAATCAACCTCTTTTTTCGGAAGCGTCCTTTGAATGATTGCACTACAGCTCGCATCTAGGACAATGGTCTCCGGTTCCGTATACCTCCGCTTTTTTGTAAGTATGTCCTTCATGAATTTGGCATACTTGGGCATTTGCTCCAATGCTTCGGCAAACGGAATGTTGATTTGCAGTTGTTTAAAAATATCCATGAACCGGGCGTAATGCCGTTCATTCTCCCTTTTTGATGGAGCATGTGGATAAGGAAGGTTTTGGATTGGAGTAGCGCTCACTACCTCCTTTCCTTTAGCAACTCTAGAACTTCTCGCTCTTTTCTTTTTCACTTCCTCCACCATTACTTCATCACTCGTATTTTTCTCAATTTCCACACTTTCTTTCTTTTCAACTCCACCATTCTTTTCGTTCTTTTCTTCTTCCTCCTCACTCCACTCCCCCACTTCACCATCAATATTTTCCTCCAATATTTCCTCCTCATTTTTTTTCTTTTCCTCTCTTTGTTCACTCTCATCACTTTTTTTATTCTCACTAATCAACTCCCTCCCACTTCTCATCGTGATCGCTTTACAATGCTCCTTAGGATTTGTTTGCGTGTTCGCCGAAAAAGAAGGACCGGGTTGTTGTTCCGCTAGTTGCTTAGCAAGTTGTCCAACTTGAGTCTCGAGATTTTTAATTGCCGCATCGTTGCTCTTTTGATTAGCCATTGACATTTGCATAAATTGTGTCAATGTCTCTTCTAACTTTGAAGTTACGACCGGCGGTTATTGAGGTTGATAAGGATTTTGGGGAGGGTTTTGACGGCTAGAAGAACCACCCCCATAACCTTGGTTATGGTAATAGTTACTCCTAGGTTGGAACCCTTGATTCCCTTGGAAGTGTTGTTGTTGATTTTGAGGATGTGGTTGATAAGGTTGTTGTTGTTGTTGTCTCGGTTGGTAGTCTCGTTGGTTCGCCATGTAGTTTACTTCTTCGAACCCGGGAGGTGGACAAAATTCGGTGTCATGTTCATCTTTGCAAAGCTCACAACAAGCTATTTGTTTAGCTTTTGAAGGTTCTCTCAACTCTTTTATTTGCTGCGTTAAGAGTTCCACTTGTTGTGAAATGAGTTTGTTTTGGGCAAGGATGGCATCGTTCGTCCCAAGTTCAAGCACTCCCGGCTTCTTCAAAGAGTTGCCTCTACTTTGGCTTTGGAGATCATTTAGAGCCATTCGATTTATGATATCTGTAGCTTCTTCGGCGATTTTAGACAATAAAGAACCACCCGAGGTAGCATCCAACAAAGTCTTGCAGTTTGGTTGAAGTCCATTTTTGAAAATATAGATTTGAGTCAATTCATCAAAACCATGCCCTTTACACTTCCGAAGCATGGATTTGAATCTTTCCCACGCCTCATTTAATGATTCGTTGGTTCCTTGTGAAAACACTGAGATGGCCGTCTTGGATTCCATGAACCGGTTGTGGGAGAAAAATCTTTCGATGAACTTCTCTTCCAACAAGTTCCAATCTGTCATGACGGCAGGTGTTTGATCTAAGTACCAATATTTTGCTTTGCCGAGCAAAGCGTGGGGAAATAATCTTTTGAACAACGGTAGCTCTTGAGCTTGTTCAACTCCGGCCGCCAATGCTATTTCGTAAAATTTGGTGAGAAAAGCAAAGGGATCTTCATGGTCCATTCCGGTGAATGGACTTCCATATAGTAAATTAAGAGTTCCCGTTTTCATCTCGGCTTGCCTTCCTGTGTCGTTGGCAAACTGAGCAGTATTCCTTGGACTGTTTACACATGGAGTGGAAATGGGCGCTGTCGCATTACGCGAAAAACCGGCGGGAAAACGAAACAACAGAGCCGCCACCGTGCGTTATTTATCCCAAAGGAGGGAAAGGAAACGCTCGAAGTAAACCTGGAAAGGACATGGTCTCGCGACCAGAGATGGATGGGATCGGGAGTCGGTTATGCGAAGGGAAGGTATTAGCACCCCTACGCATCCGTCGTACTCGACGGGATCCACGCTCAGAAAGAATAGAAGAAAGGTTGCTAAAACTGCTCACAAACTGCACACACACTGGAAACAAACACAGAAAAGACGGAAGAAACGGACTCGGCAGGATATCGTATCCTGGGCCTACGTAGTCTATCAGACACAGACATCAGAGTCGACGTAGTTCGGGAATACGGGAAACGTGCTCGCTAGGATGTCGCATCCTGTGCATACGTATCTTCTCTGACCGGAGAAGAATCAGAGCACTCGTAGCTCGGCTAATGCACGCCAAACAAAACACGGACAGGAAACCGACTGGCAATTGCTGGACTTATGTCAGACTCCACACAAACAGGCAAACATGGAAACCGAATGCCAATCGTTGGACTTACATCAGACTCTGAACCCACAAACACACACAGGAAATCGACTGTCAATCGCTGGACTTATGTCAGACTCCAACAAGCAAACAAGACACAAGAGACCAACTGCCAATCGCTGGACTCACGTCAGACTCCAACAAGCAAACAAGACACAGGAAACCAACTGCCAATCGCTGGACTTACGTCAGACTCCAACACACACAAAGGGGTGAAAAAGAAAAAGGGCGCCCGGAGAGATCAGCTCATCTCCTGCCTACGTACCTCATCTGGTATGAGGATCAGGGCGACGTAGTTCCCCTAAACAGGGAAAGAACTTCTAACCTAACTAGAGACTGGGAAATGACAAACTAGAAGGGAGCCTGACTCGAGCCTAATAGTTATCATGTAATCCACAATGGTCCTAGGTTAAGGTTTCTATCCTAACTTGCACAGGGAGCAAGCTATCCTAAACAGCACAATCAAACACATACAATCACAATAAAGCAAGCACACACACTATATGCAAACAATTGGGCTCATACAAGGCTAGGCTGTAAAAACAAGCCAACTGGAATGGGGTGTTTTTAGCTCTTAACCCTAACATTGAGAGTTAGGGTGAAGCAGATGAAATGGGAAGTGAGGGTAAGACCTCACAGCTCTTATCCCTGGCCTGAGAGAGCTTGACTCAAATAGAAAGTGTGGGAGTTCAGAATGTAGGAACTCTTCTCCACAGATGATTGACACTACAAGAGTTTGGGTTTTTATTCACAATGCATCAACACATGGTGTGTGAGCAAAGTGAATGACACACTGAGTAGCAGGAGATGGATTACACATCTCTTTTATCTTCCAATTGCCTCTTAAGAGGTCTTTACCTGCTTGGCACAAAATTAAACATTCACAAACATTTGCTCTTAAGGAGGGCTTTAGACAGGTGCCTACCAATAACAGTAGGTCTTCCAGACTACATGAAGATCAAGGAATTATACCTCAGTGGTATGCCAACCACAAGCAATGCCAAGCAAGTTCAAATGAACTTAAAGCAACTTAAGTACCTGTGGAAAAATCTAAACCAATCAGTTCAACTGTACAGGCAACAATCAACAGTTAATATCAAACAGACAGACAAATCCAATCAAGCAACAATGGTGCAAGGCATTAGGCACACACAAATGAATTGTCCTCAAAGCCTACAAAACAAGCAAATGTTAGCTAACATCAACCAATAATCAAGCTCAAATGAAGGATCATCATCACTCATGGAGATGTATACTTGAACCTGAAATTCACAATCCAAATGGTAAGTCCAAACCACTAGATCAAAGCCTAGGGTCAAAAGAGGATCAAAAGGTCAAAACAGGGACTGAAAATTAACACAAAGCAACTTCAAACATATATTGACATATCCTAAAAAGGCTCACATCAAAATCATTAACCAAATGCATTTCATGATCAAGTGAAGTCAAAGGCAATTTCAAAGTTCATATGTGATCATCATGAATGAAAAATTCAAATCAAAACAGAAATGATCCAAATAAATCTGGAAAAATTCATTCACATTCAAGACATCTAACATGATCAACATACAAAAAATCAGAAACATTGGACATCATCTAGCATGGAAATTAAATGGCACAAGTTGGACAATCAAATGTGTGACACAAATTGTCACACCAAGTTAGCACATGCATAAAACATAAATGGATCATGGGAAAAATATCAAACCAAAGCCAAAATGTCCAGCAACATGTCTAGAATTAGCATGCAAAATTTCACATTCATTGGATAAGAAACAAGCATTTCACAACAAGATAAGCAAGGCAAGGTCAAAAATGGATACATGCTCACATAACCTAGCACCAAATAAAATCCAGCCAAGCGCAATTTGCAAATTTATACTCATAAAAAACTAAACAACATGAGGAGCATATAGAAAAAAATTGGGATGAAATTGGATCAATTTTCAATTTGTTGTGATTTTTCTAAGTTCATGAAAATAATTGAAGTCAAAATGGACATAGCATTGCAAAATGGGAGGGAAAGTGAAAAATAGTATGGCAATTTGAAAAATCTCGCTCGCTCAGTATCGAACCTTTGCCACATTTGAATTTGCGCGCTCAGCATCAAAACGACAACGTTTAACTAAAGCCCTAAGCCTGGCAGCGCGTTTTCCAGTATTCGTAGCAAAAACAAAAGTTCGTAGCAAACTCGTAGCAGGACATGAACAATTCGTAGCAAAAACTGGGAACGCATATGATCTTCATAGGTTGAAGATGAAGATGAAGATGATCTTCATCTGAATTTCCAAAAAATCCAAAAAGTGTCCAGAAATCAACAAATTTAACACCAATCAACTCATCATCTCATGCTCATGCAAGATCAACCATCATTTAAACATAAAACATCATACATCATCCAAATCGAAGGAAAGAAAAATTTACATCAAAACTTGAATCATGCATAACTTCATGTATAGTGTGCCATTTCACTCAAATTTTATACCAGCATCATCACCAATGAAAGATACACACAAATATCATAATGAATTTCAAAATAATTGAGATTGAAAATCCACCTCTTGAAGATCAGAACCTTTGAATCGCGTTATCCAAGGCTTGTGATGATCCAAAGCTCCTCTATGATGCTTGCGTAGGTGATTGATGGAAGGAATGAAGCTCAAACGCACGTGAATCCAGCAGATTTTGCAAACTCCATGGATGCTTCAAGCTTTGACTATGGACAAATATGGCACGATTTCTTCCAATTCCACGTTCAATCTTGCTCAACAATGCTTCCTGATCATGAATCCATCACTAGAAATGGCTCTTGTGTTAAGAATTGCAAAATATTTTTGAGACGAAAATTTGGATGATTTTTGAATCTAGATCTGAAAATGAATGTTAATGATGAAAACAGTTGTGATTAACAATATATATGTCCTGCTAATGATGCTGAAATCAAGTTTAAGCCAAATGCAATTGAGATTAACAACTTATGAGGTGTATGTGCAAAATGGTATTTTCACCCCCATGCATGAAAAGCCACGTGAACAGTACCCAATTCTGATCCAAAATCACTTAAAACAAGCCCATGCAAGCTTTGGAAATGGTTTTTTATGCCCATGATCAACCAAAATGATTTTAGAAATTTTCCTTCACAAAACTTCATGAGGGAGCACATGATTATGCAAAAGAATTTCAAGCCATGGAATGAGATATTTGGAAACTACAAGTCATGATGAACAAAATGCAAAAAGAACCACTCATTTTGGAGCTTTGGTTCAAAAGTTATGCCCACTTGAATTTTTAAGCACACTTTGTCATGATTGGATCATATCTCCTTAACCACACATTAGAAATGCATGATCTTGGATTTTTTGGAAATGGGAGAGAAAGATCTTCAATGTTAATGTTGGACAAAATTTCATTTGAAGCCTTCTTGGTGATGTAAACTTGAGTTGAAGTTGGTCCAAGACCTTTCCATTTTTGGAAATTTCAAATTATAGGTCACTTGCTATTTTGGGAAATTCTTGACCTGACTTCAAATTCTTCAATGTGAGTGTTTGAAATGTCAAATGAGACTTGTTTGAACATGAATGAAGCATCTCTAATCACTTCCCACCTCCAAATCCACAGTTGACTTTGCAGTTGACTTCTGTTGACTTTCATGGGCCTCAGATGATTTGCTCATGCACTGATGAGTTCTGAGCCTTCAACACTTGGCCAAGCTACTTCAAAATGATCCTTGGGTCATGTAAGCTCAATGGAACCACCCTAGGGCTTTGATCTCATGGAAAATGCTCTTGTTGCCTTACACAGTTGAATCTCCTGACCAGTCTTGACTGATGAGATGTAATGGACTATGCAATATGAATGCAATGTTAATGACCTAAAAATGAAATGGATGTACAAATGGGAGGTGCAGATTTGAGGTACTACAGGCGGTGGTGGTGGTTCCATGATAGGTATGAACGGTGGTGGATGTGTGGTAGAAGAACTTTCTCCTTGTTCTTGTCGCTGTCTAACTTGTTGCCTCCTTCGTCTCGTTCTGCTATTCAGCCTCCTTGCGGTTCTTTCGATCTCGGGATCAAAAAGAAGTTCGTCCACAGGAATCTGCCCTCGCATAAAATGAAAGTTGCACACTAAACCAAACAAATTACAAGCACAAGTCAAAAATTCGAAAGCTAAAAATTAAGCAACTATTGCGATGCTCGCAATATCAATTCACAATCCCCGGCAACGGTGCCATTTTGTTGGTTGTAATTTTAAGTGTCGGGTTTTTGTTATCGTCTCCACAGGGATTGTGAGATATCACCGCCTTTCGACAGTTGTCTTAACTCTTAGCTTAAGGTAACAATGGTTTTTGGTTTTAGTCACGGTATCTTGCATAAAAGTGTAAGAAAATGCGGTAAAAGATTTGGTTTTAATATTTGAGAAATATTGCCAAAGTTAGGGTTCGACGATCACTTTGCATGTATATGTTCGATCAACAAAACTTATAAACTCCTTTAGATGATAAACTATTTCACAAAGTCCTCCCAATGTGTTTATCTCTAACACACATTGTGAGTTTTCCCATTTTGATCCATTGTTTATCTCTAACACAATCTATCAAAATGACAACTTTTTGGTTCAACCTTATGGTGAACAAAATCATTCATTACTATCTCTAGCTAACAAACAAGATTGGATGAAAACCTAAGTAAAGAGTTGGTAAACGTCTCTCGATCATAAACCAACACAAAGAGTTTTCACCATATATTCACCATTAAAGAGTTTACAAATGAAGATCATCTCATTTACACACAAAGCTAATGATCATCTACATCTAACCTTGACAAAATGAAGAACTTAGCTACTCATTCTCATGGTAGCTTGGTCAACAAGTTTCGGAAGAAGGTTGATCAACATCCGAGTCGAATAATCGAGATTGGATGGGAATCCACCTTCTTTTTGTGAAAGATTGTTAAGAGATGAAGAGAAATGATTTCTAGGTCACAAAATATCTCTAGAGCAATGCTGGAAAAAAATCTAAAAAGTACAAAAGTATGGAGGTGTAAAAGTATGGCTCCAAAAAGTACCCCTTGCTACTTATAGTGCTGCTACTGAGCTGTCATGCTCGCTAGGCGAGCAGAATGGCTCGCCTAGCGAGCCCCAAAATGAGGCACCTGAGGCACCTGCGCCCAAAGAAATAACCTTTGCCAGATTGGCATGTTCGCTAGGCGAACAAAACCTTCGCTAGGCGAAGCCCACGCTTCACCCTTCGCTCCAGCGAGCTTAGGAGGTTTTGCTACTGGAATTGCTCGCTGGGAGCTCGCTAATGGCTCGCCTAGCGAGTGAGTGCTGGCTGCGCTTTTGATCAAGTCTGGACGTGTTCGCTACACCCTTCGCTGGCTGCTCGCCTAGCGAGTGTGTTGATGTTTGCTATTGTAAAATACTGGAGCACTTCGCTGGGTGCTCGCCTAGCGAGCTCTTTGCCACAGCCCTCTCCTAGCGAGCAAGCTGATGAATGCATCCCTTTTTTGGTCCCTTTGCCAACTTTCTTGTAGCTTCATTTTCTATTATTTCATGCCTAATTCTTGCACAATAACACACAAATCAAAGGTACCAAGATCGTTTATCATTGTATTGCAATTCATCTAAAACAAAGGTGGTTTCGAACACTTTAGCAAGGAAATGGAGTGAAAGATGCCCATATTTGATAGCTCAAATAAGCACTTTTGGGTATCTAACACTCATGCAAAAGGGGTAATGAGGATAAGACCTCATAGCTCTTAACCCTGGACAGGGTGAGCTCATGACAGAAAGTGGGGGTTCAGAAAGGTGGAACCCTCTCCACTGACTGACCGGACAAAAGATCTGGGGTTTTTGTTCTGAAACATCGACATGTAGTGTGATCTTAAAGAACGACACACTGAATAACTGGGGATTGACTATTGATCCTTTTTATCCATCAATAGCCTCTCCATGAAGGTCTTTAGGCAAAAAGTAGTAAAATGCGGGAAAGATAAAGGGGGTTAAGAGATCTACCACACGGATAAAGATCCGAAGCAACATCAAATAAAGAGATAAGAAACCCAAAGATCTCTCAAGCTAGCACCATCAAAGAAAGCGAGTCAGTACAGGTAATCGGAATAAACCTCTAGGGGGTATCCCACAAATAAAGTGGAACACCAGGCAAGCCATCTCTGCAAGAGTCATGTGAGCCCTCACAAAAAACTCAACAAATAGGTTAGAGTGACGAGATGGGGCGCAATCAAGGGTTGCCCCAAATCAAAATGTAACCACATGAATCATGCCATTAAAATTCATAAAAAGAGCTCACAAAAAGCAACCAAGTGTATGAGGCCTAAACCTCTTGTCAAACACATGCATCAAAAGGATATCAAATTCACCCATAATACCTCATACATTCAGAGCATTCAAATTAAAAGCATAAAGTAATGGGAATAAGGAAAACCTGACTGGAGAGATCGAATGAAATTGAATTGCCCCGGTTGGGTTTGCAAAGCAATCTGAGGGTTTATATGAGATGGAATTGGTTCTTTGCAGATGAGTTCCCTTCAGTCTCTGGAGGTTGTTCTGAACTTTGTTAGCTCTTCTCTCACTATCTTTTTCCCAGCCAGGGTAATAGGAATAGAATGCCCTTTTGTTTCACTGAAACTCTGAATTTATAACCTGATTTTTGTGGACATGTGGGCTCAGATGAGAGAGGCCCAAGTCCAAGATTTTTCTTTTTTTTTCTTTTTTTTTCTTTTTTTTTCTTTTTTTTCTTTTTTTCTTTTTTTTTTCTTTTTTTTTTCTTTTTTCTCTCTTTTTTTTTCTTTTTTTTTTCAAACACGTGGGCTTCGCCTAGCGAGCATGACAGTTCAAGAAATTCCTCTGAGCATAGGTGATTCTGGTGGCTTTTCTTGGGACTCGCTAGGCGACCCATTCTGCTCGCCTAGCGAGCATGACAGCTCATGAACAAACTTTTGCTCCTTCAAGATTAACGTTTTGAATGACGAATAGACCCCTGTTGGAAGTAACTCAAGTCTTTCCCTTGTGTTGACTGATCATCTAAATAGAACCCACAAAGTGTCCTGGATGATGTTCAAGCTTCTTGGAGTTAATCCCGATTGACATGATGAAATGCAATGTATCTAATTCTGATTGATAATGATGAAATGCAATGTAAAATGTTAAATGACCTAAAAATGAAAATGAATGCATGAATGAGGAGGGTAAATTTTGGGGTGTTACAGTTGCCCATATTCAGTCATCAGCTAACCCGAGCAGGATGAAAGCGAACAGCTTATCAAACAAACAGGGTGAGCTGTGATTGAAAACCAAAAACAGACCGAAAATTTGCGCTCTGAGAACACCACAAAAATGCTGAAATACACCGCGCTGTTTATTTCTCTTCTGATCCTCTGGCTGAATCTGAATCAGTCTTCTAACTTAATCTGGAGTTTCGATCCTCTGGTTGAATTTATACTTAATTTAGTCCTTTGGTTGGATATTAATTTTGATCCTTGGGCTGGATATGATTTTGATCCTCGGGCTGGATACGATTTTGATCTTCTGGCTAGATCTACTTCGATCTTCTGGCTAGATCTAGTTTGTTTTGATTCTCTGGCTAAATCTATTATCGGTCTTCGGGCTAGACCTGACTTCGATCTTCTGGCTAGATCTTCTTTGTTTGATTCTCTGGCTGAATCTATTTTTGGTCTTCGGGCTAGACCTGACTTCGATCTTCTAGCTAGATCTACTTCGATCTTCTGGCTAGATCTGGATTGATTTGATGATAAATTCGCATCATCAGGATCTCGCATCTGAGGCATGCGCTGGTTGACCCTCTTTCAAAATCTACACCCAATCTTCATGTTAGGTATGCAGCTTCGAGAATATTCCACTTTTTGGGCTTCGTACATATTCTTCAGGCTAGAACATGCTGTAACGACCCTTCAATTAGACTTTTTGTTTTTAAATTGCGATCCGCGGGCTGGATCCTCTTGTAGGTTGATTTTCTGTTGAGTTGTCAATCTACTCCTCTAGCTGGTTTGTTGGGGAAATAACGCTTGTAGGCGATTCTCTAGCTGAATCTTCAAATTGAACCTCAGGCTGGCTCATTGGAAAACGATTCTCAGGCTGAATCTTCGAGATGACCCTCTTGCTGGATCACACACACTTGATCCTCTGGCTGGATCTCATGACTTTGGTTGTAAAGCAATTCTTCGGTCTGCTTTGAAAAACTTGTTTATCAGCTTATGTGTATGCTTGATATGCATGCAAATGCAAATGTTATGCATGGTGCAAAAAGAAATATTCTTGGGGAAGCAAACTCCGATAGGGAACGGATCGCTGTATCAATCCCTGAATGCTCCGTAGGGAACGATCCGTCTGCCGGGACCGGGGAGCCACCGAAAATAAATCGGCTTTTTTCGGGAAAGTTGACCTTGCTGTGGAAGTATCAACTATGGAAACTTTGTTTGGCGAGGCTCTGTGAGGAGAGTCTGTGGGGAAAGCACTTCCTGGGGAAATGTCATAGGAATCGACCTTTGCTGGGGATGTGAACTTGCTAATCGTCCTCAGGCTGAGGATCAAAACAAATCTGTTAAAAATAATCTGCAGGGGAATGAGATGAACATTGGGAACACTACCCTCTTGTCTGTTGGGTATGCAACTACTCCGATGTTGCTGGGGATACGAGGTGCAACTCTACTAGGGGACATGCTCTGCTGAGGAGAGCCTTTGTCAATCGCTTGGGAATGAGGATTCATGACTTGGCATCCAGTTCCTGTGACCTGCAATCACACACGTATGCCCTGGGGGCATTACTCGGTTCGAATTCTCCGTCCGGGATTAGGCACATTCAAAGCAATTTTAAATGTTTTCCTGTGCAAATCATCTGCAAAAGCCACCATTATATTCATATGCAATATGTTTCATCAAGAATTCAGACATCTTTTGCAAACAAACTGATAAATGAAAAATAAAGAGGCTTTTTAGCTGAATTATTCGACTTTTATTGGTTGAAAAATTTGTGCCAGGAATAGGCGAGTACATCAGGAAGTTGATCCTTGAAAAGAGGCGATCGCTATAAATTGAACAAAAGAAACTATCCTAATGGCAATGTGGATACGGGTCCCACTGAGTTTCGACTCTGCTATGGCTCGTATGACCTCAAGACGCTCTGCTCATCTTACTTTCTGAAGTGGATGATTAGTCGATCTTTAACCTTCGGAGATTGCCGGATTGGATGAAACGGTGATATAGCACGGATGAACTTAGACTGCAATCTTTCGCTTATTCCCTTTTTTGCGTGGACCGCCCTTTTGGGTTTTCAATCCACCGGGATACCCTTTTTTGCCTGAGCCGCCCTTTCGGGTTTTCGACTCACCGGGTGTACTCTTTTATTTTATTTTTATATCCCTAATTTTTTCCCGAACCTCTTTATTCTTTTTTTTTGTTCGTCGGGATGCCCTTTTTTGCCTGGACTATTCTTTTTATCGTTCAACGGATCTATTTTATGCGAAGTATTTTTTAACTGCGTCTGAGTTGACAGGGGATGGGAAGTCTTCGCCATCCATGGTTGTTAGAATCAAAGCTCCGCCAGAGAAAACTCTTTTAACCACATATGGACCCTCATAGTTCGGTGTCCATTTGCCCCTGTGATCTGTGTTGGGAGGAAGAATTCTTTTGAGTACCAATTCACCGACTTGACACTCCCGAGGGCGTACTTTCAGATCAAATGCTCTCTTCATCCGTCTCTGATATAGTTGGCCATGGCATATAGCTGCTAGTCTCTTTTCCTCAACTACATTCAGGGTTTTAATCCGTAGGTTGATGGCTTCCTCAAGTCCTAGGATACAAGCTTCGTATTTGGCTTCATTGTTGGTGCAGGGAAAAGTTATTCTGGCACAAAATGGCATATGAACCCACTCCGGCGTGATCAACACTGCACCAACTCCGCGACCATTGACGTTGACCACCCCATCAAACATCATAATCCATTTGGATTCAGGGTCAGGCCCCTCCTCCGGGAGTGGTTCCTCGCAATCTTTAGATTTGAGAAACATGATGTCCTCATCAGGAAAGTCGAACCTCATAGGTTGGTAATCATCAATCGGTTGCTCTGCAAGATAGTCTGACAAGACACTTCCTTTGATGGCTTTTTGTGAAGTGTATTGGATGTCATACTCTGTCAGTATCATTTGCCACCTAGCAACCCTTTCGGTAAGCGCTGGCTTTTCAAAAATATACTTGACTGGATCCATCTTTGATATCAATAGAGTCGTGTGAGTCAACATATACTGTCTTAGTCGGCGAGCAACCCATGCCAAAGCGCAACAAGTTTTCTCGAGCAGTGAGTATCTTTGTTCACAGTCGGTAAACTTTTTGCTAAGGTAGTGTATTGCATGCTCTTTTCGACCTGACTCGTCATGCTGACCGAGCACACAACCCATTGACCTTTCTAACACAGTTAAGTACATGATCAACGGTCTTCCCTCTATTGGAGGCATTAGAATCGGAGGCTCCTGCAAATACTCTTTTATTCTTTCAAAGGCTTTCTGACAATCATCATTCCAACTGACCTCTTGCTCTTTTCTCAGCATTTTGAACAATGGCTTGCATGTGGCTGTAAGATTAGATACGAACCTTGAAATGTAGTTCAATCTGCCCAGGAAGCCACGAACCTCTCTTTCTGTCGTCTTCGGTACCAATGTTGACGGTCTCAATCACCTCCTGATAAGGTGTAATTGAAGGAGAATTGCGGTCCAAAACGCAGCGGAAATTAAAATTTTCTCCTTTAGAGATCCTTACGAATGGTCATGATCAGTGATAGAATATTTACCTCTTGTGACGATTGAAACCTTTGGTGCAGATCTCTTGTGACGATCAAAACCTTTGATGTAAATCCACGAAGCGATCACGAACGTTGAACGATGACAACGTCTCTACTCAGTCCACACGAACGGATTCCTTCAATCTCAGTGCTAGCTGGTACGAATGAAGGCTTTGAGTGAGAGAGAGAGAGAGAGAGTGAAAACGAAAAGAATGCAACCGCAAAAATTTGCTTCTGCACAAGGGTTCTATTTATAGAACCACTTGTGTGGGCTTCAAGCTAAAAGCCCACTTAAGTGTATTTTGGCCCATATCTTATAGTATGCCCAAAATCACTTAAGCCCATGGTACCTTACCATATTTCGTATTCTACTCAAGTACACCGTACCTTACGATGTTCTATTATTCACTTAAGGGCACCGTACCTTACGGTATTCCTTAATTACTCTATCTCTCATCAATCCGTCCTTTGTGTGTGACCCTGTAGGTTTTCGTGACGTTGGCAATTATATTAAATCACGCATTTAACATAATAAACAGTGAGCGGTATCTAGCAACACATCACTGCTACCCAAGACACGAAAATGTCATGTGATCTGACAATTCCTTCTGTGATAATACTTATGTGTATAATTACCCTTTTGCCCTTATGTCTATATTGAACACAAGGCATAAACCGTGTCATCCTTGTCTAGTTCAATATTGGGCCCATAGACATTTATCCTGTTATGCAGGATGGGCAAATTCCATCTAGGTCACTCATGTCCCTCAGCATCTTTATGGTTATCTAGTTACGGACAACGTTGGATCAGCAATAAAGCACTCGACTCTACATCTAGGGTCCATAGTGGTTTCAGGTCGAAGAGTGGAATACACTATTATCACCATGAGAATAACTTATGACACCTTGCATAACTTTCTATATAGTATTCTCATAGCGGGTCAATCCGGTATAAATATTACTCCTAATATTCATACCTATGTTTAAGACTTGATAACTCTTTATCCATGATCCATGAGATGTGATCATCAGTCTACAAACATAATAGTCTTAATGCTTTAATTTTATCCCACTTCACACTAAAGCTCGACTACGGATACTTTAGGAATAGTGTCCTTATGTTTAATGTGTTCTCATGATTAAGTCACACTTAATACATTAAACGGACTATCTATTCCAGGGACTTTATTAATCAACCATAATAAAGAGAATGCCTTTTATTATTCGATACAAGTACCAAAATGTATTGGCCTCTAGGGCTTACACCAACAATCTCCCACTAGCACTAGAGCCAATCAGGCATACCCCGTATGCCCATTGATCTAGTATGGCCATCATGCTTCTGCTGCGCAAGAGGCTTTGTCAGTGGGTCAACTATATTGTCAAGTGTAGGTACTTTACATATTTTCACATCTCCTCTATCTATTATCTCTCTAATGAGATGATAACGCCTAAGTATGTGTTTGGATCGTTGGTGAGATCTAGGCTCCTTGGCTTGTGCGATAGCACCATTGTTATCATAATAGAGACCAATGGGATCCACAATGCTAGGGATTATGCCAAGTTCACTAATGAACTTTTTGATCCAAACAACTCCCTTTTCTTCATTTGAGGCAGCAATATACTCGGCCTTGGTTGTAGAATCAGCAACTGTATCTTGCTTTGAACTTTTCAAGCTCACAGCGCCACCATTTCAGCAAAACACATAACCATTGGAATCATTCATGTTAAAGCGTCTCAGCACCTTGTCTATGTACTCTGACTTAGGCCAAGCATTTTATGATCTATCTCTCTAGATTCTGATTCCTAATATATAGGCTGCTTCACCTAGGTCCTTCATAGATAAGCATTTCCCCACTCAAGACTTTTCTTGTTGCAGGGTAGGGATATCGTTTCCAATAAGTAATATGTCATCTACATATAATACCAGGAATACGATCATGCTCCCACTAACCTTCTTGTAGACACAAGGCTCATCTTTGTTCTTGATGAATCCATATTGGTTTACTGTTTCATCAAAACGAAGATTCCATGAGTAGGTCACAAGCTCATCTTGATCCACGAGTAATACATCACCTTGATCAGATATCCATATATCTCAGGTAGGTGACGTATCCTGCCTGACCTACGCTGGTCTTGTTCTACTTGAGCAGGTTGCTCTTACACAACTACTTGTGTTTCCTGCTCCAATTCCTCCATAGGTGTGTCGATGCTTTGTGATTCTTGAATTTCTTCAAGCTCTACTTTCCTCCCACTGGTTCCTTTGGAAATAAAAATCCTTTTCTAGGAAAACTCCAGTTCGAGCGACAAACACTTTGCCTCAGAAGGATTGTAGAAGTAATACCCTTTTGTTTCTTTAGGATACCCCACAAATAAGCATTTGTCAGATTTGGGCTCAAGCTTAGTTGAAATTTGTCGTTTCACATAAACCTCGCAACCCCAAATCTTTATGTAAGACATATGTGGTTTCTTACCACTCCATATCTCATATGGTGTCTTCTCAACCTTTTTGGATGGAACACGGTTAAAGTGTGTAAGCTGCTGTCAATGTCCCCAAAAGGAGTTTGGAAGATCGGCGTGACTCATCATGGATAGGACCATATCTAACAGGGTTCGATTTCTTCTCTCAGATACACCATTCCATTGGGGTGTTCCAGGAGGAGTGAGTTGGGATAGGATCCCACACTCTTTCAGATGGTCATCAAACTCTAGGCTTAAATACTCACCACCTCGATCTGATCGAAGAGTTTTAATATTCTTACCTAGTTGGTTTTAACTCGTTAGGTTTCACCCTTTTAGTATTAATGTTATTAATAGGCATTTTGAGATCAATGACATATAGTCCATTGCTCATTTGTGCAGTAGCATAGAATATATCATTCAAATAAATTGAGCAACAATTGTTCTTTATTATAAATGAAAAACCAAACTTGTCCAGACAAGAAATGGAAATAATATTCCTGCTAATTGCAGGTGCATAATAACAGTTCTCTAACTGAATTATAAAACCACTAGGTAAAGTCAATACATAAGATCCTACGGCTAAAGTAGCAACCTTTGCTCCACTGCCAACTCGTAGGTCAACTTCACTTTTTGCCAAATCTCTACTCCTTTTCAGCCCCTGCACATTTGTACAAATGTGAGAACCGCATCCAGTATCTAATACCCATGATGCAGAAGTAGATAAATTTATTTAATAACAAAAATACCTGAAGTTGAAGTCTCTACTCCATTCTTCGTATCTTCCAGGTACTTTGGGCAGTTTCTCTTCCAGTGTCCGGTCTTACCGCAATGGAAGCAGGTGCCTGCCTTTGCTATGCCTCCACTAGGCTTCAAAGCAGCAACGGTGGGTATGGGTTTGGCAACTTCCTTGCCTTTCCCTTTATCACCCTGCTTGGTGGGCCTTTTGTTCTGTCTCTTTCCATTTCCGATCATCAGAATGGACTTCCCTTTTGACTTCAAATTCTGCTCGGCAGTTCTTAACATGGCGAGCAGTTCAGGAAGAGATTTGTCCATATCAATCATATTGAAATTTAGGACAAATTGACTGAAACTATCTGGCAACGATTGCAAGATCAAATCAGTCGCAAGTTCCTTTTCAAGGGGAAAACCCAATCTCTCAAGGTTTTCCACATACCCAATCATCTTGAGTACATGGGGACCTACAGGGTCTCCCTCAGCTAACTTGCTTTGGAAAGGGCTTTTGAAACTTCAAACCTCTCATGCCTTGCTTGCTCTTGATAGAGCAGCTTCAGGTGTTCGATCATATCGAACGCTGACATGTTCTCATGTTGCTTTTGCAATTCTGAGTTCATGGTAGCCAGCATGAGACAAGCAGTTTCATTGGCATCATCGACATGCTTCTTATAAGCATCTCTTTCTGCCTTAGGTGCAGAACTAGGAGGTTCCTCTTCAGGAACAGGTGTCTCCAAGACATACAGCTTTTTATCATGTTTGAGGACAATCCTCAGGTTTCGGTGCCAATCCAGAAAATTTATCCCAGACAATTTTTCCTTGTCAAAGATTGATCGCAAGATGTTGTTAGAGGTGTTTGCTGTCATGGTTATCTACATAAGGATTAAGAAAATATAAGTATCATTGACATATTTAATTAGGCCTTTAATCAAATATGCTCCCACTATTTTACTCAAAACAAATGACCCTCATCATTTGATTCGGAAAATCCCGTTGGAAGATTTTCTAGTGGGTCGAGATCCATATTTCACTTCGTTCTAAGTCCGCGTAGGCGGATTACACAAAACTAGGTTATTTAGGTAGGAACTCCTTCCAGTTGTATCTCATACAACTCTCGAAAATTTCAGTTGGGTGAATAACTCCTTATTCCAATCCATCATATGGATTATTCCCAACTCTTGCTTCTAAAATATATATGATATTATTATAATTAAGTTTGACCCATTGTCTTAGCAGTTGGATATTACAATTATCCCATCGCACCTTACTAATATAGAACATGCACCTCGCTTTGGCGAAACCTACATTATCCGATACTAG
This sequence comes from Lathyrus oleraceus, assembly GCF_024323335.1. NCBI lineage: Eukaryota > Viridiplantae > Streptophyta > Magnoliopsida > Fabales > Fabaceae > Lathyrus > Lathyrus oleraceus. The sequence goes on from NC_066580.1 coordinate 352,058,805, forward strand.
TCTTGATGAGTGCTAAAACTTGGAAAGCAAACATATATAATATCATCATAATTTGTTTAGTTAAGTTTGACCCATTGTTTTAGCAGTTGGATATTACAATTATCCCATCGCACCTTACTAATATAGAACATGCACCTCGCTTTGGTGAAACCTACATTATCCGATACTAGTCTTGATGAGTGCTAAAACTTGGAAAGCATAAACTTAATATTTTAGTTTGAGGGAATTGCAATTGTTATGATCTCACCAGCTTGTTTATCATATAAATCGTCTCTCACATGCATCAACATACATTCACATGCATCAACATACATACAAACAAAATGAAACAGTTATGGCCCCTAGCGCAATTGTTCTCCCAAGCCAATGAGAGAACCTAAGCTAACCTACAACGATCTAAGCTTCTCCAAGCAAGATCTTCAAGGTTGTCCTCCTTTAATATTGAATTCTTCTCTAAGCTTCTCCAAGCAAGATCTTCAAGATTGTCCTCTTTTGATATTGAAATCTTCTCTTTCTTCATAACATTGTCTTCTTCTCTTTATTCATAACATTACATTCCAGAAGAAACTCGTTTTACATACGAGGGTTTGAGATGAGAAAAGAAGTTACATTAAGAGATCAAAAGGAGAGGCACGACACGCAGGTCGTATTTAAAAACCCAAAACAAAATAAAGGACAACTAAGGCCATAACTGATCACCACAAGGCAATAATAATAAACACATTGTTATTATTAAATTTTAATTCCTTTAATTTATTAAAACCAAATTAAATTTCGGCGACCGATCACACTACGCAGAGTTAGCCGGGGGTTCCGCTGCCCGGTCAGCGGATGAACACAACCCTTGCGTAGTCACAAAACAGGAAGCCCAAAATTTTGACTCTGGGAGTGTGACGACCGTCACAGGCGTGTGACGACCGTCACAGGCAATGTGAGTGTGACGACCGTCATGGGCGTGTTAAGACCGTCACGCATCCAGTTTGTTACGCCTGTTACGCTCGTCACACGAGCTTCACGCGGCCAAACTAATAGGACTTTGAAACAGTCTACGGACCTCTTCCAAAAAGCCCTAAATTCACAACTCCTTGACGGCACAACCCTTGCACCGTCACCAACCCTAATGCGCCAATTTCATACCGTCAAACACACCTCGATTGTTGATTCAGTATGATTGATCAACAGGTCATTGCTTCACCATACTAATGTCGGATTCCGAAGCAAATGACCATTGATCGCTCAAAGGAAAACAATCATTTAGTGTTCGAATGAACGAAACAGAAACAATATATCACATATACCGTATTTTGCATTAGGATTACTTATATCATATATAAGTTGATCGGTCTCAATTGCGTAACCTATGGACGATCGATGTATCGCTGCTTCACCATACTAATGTCGGATTCCGAAGCATAGTCAACATCAATCATCCAACTCGTACACTCATGATGCCAAATTTAATTACTCGTTTAATTAATTGATTCATTCTGTCTTTTAATCATATTAATACAAAAAATAAACAGCTATCCGAGTCATGGTTTCGTAAGTGGCTCTGATACCACTGAAGGAGAATTGCGGTCCAAAACGCAGCGGAAATTAAAATTTTCTCCTTTAGAGATCCTTACGAATGGTCATGATCAGTGATAGAATATTTACCTCTTGTGACGATTGAAACCTTTGGTGCAGATCTCTTGTGACGATCAAAACCTTTGATGTAAATCCACGAAGCGATCACGAACGTTGAACGATGACAACGTCTCTACTCAGTCCACACGAACGGATTCCTTCAATCTCAGTGCTAGCTAGTACGAATGAAGGCTTTGAGTGAGAGAGAGAGAGAGAGAGAGTGAAAACGAAAAGAATGCAGCCGCAAAAATTTGCTTCTGCACAAGGGTTCTATTTATAGAACCACTTGTGTGGGCTTCAAGCTAAAAGCCCACTTAAGTGTATTTTGGCTCATATCTTATAATATGCCCAAAATCACTTAAGCCCATGGTACCTTACCATATTTCGTATTCTACTCAAGTACACCGTACCTTATGATGTTCTATTATTCACTTAAGGGCACCGTACCTTACGGTATTCCTTAATTACTCTATCTCTCATCAATCCGTCCTTTGTGTGTGACCCTGTAGGTTTTCGTGACGTTGGCAATTATATTAAATCACGCATTTAACATAATAAACAGTGAGCGGTATCTAGCAACACATCACTGCTACCCAAGACACGAAAATGTCATGTGATCTGACAATTCCTTCTGTGATAATACTTATGTGTATAATTACCCTTTTGCCCTTATGTCTATATTGAACACAAGGCATAAACCGTGTCATCCTTGTCTAGTTCAATATTGGGCCCATAGACATTTATCCTGTTATGCAGGATGGGCAAATTCCATCTAGGTCACTCATGTCCCTCAGCATCTTTATGGTTATCTAGTTACGGACAACGTTGGATCAGCAATAAAGCACTCGACTCTACATCTAGGGTCCATAGTGGTTTCAGGTCGAAGAGTGGAATACACTATTATCACCATGAGAATAACTTATGACACCTTGCATAACTTTCTATATAGTATTCTCATAGCGGGTCAATCCGGTATAAATATTACTCCTAATATTCATACCTATGTTTAAGACTTGATAACTCTTTATCCATGATCCATGAGATGTGATCATCAGTCTACAAACATAATAGTCTTAATGCTTTAATGTTACCCCACTTCACACTAAAGCTCGACTACGGATACTTTAGGAATAGTGTCCTTATGTTTAATGTGTTCTCATGATTAAGTCACACTTAATACATTAAACGGACTATCTATTCCAGGGACTTTATTAATCAACCATAATAAAGAGAATGCCTTTTATTATTCGATACAAGTACCAAAATGTATTGGCCTCTAGGGCTTACACCAACAGTAATAGCTCGGTCCTCCTGTTTCAACAACCTGGCTAGCTCTTCAGGAAATTCACAATCTTCCTTAACCCCTTCTTCGGCTTGATAGATAGGATTGTTGAAGTCATACTTGGCCATAGCAGTGTCGTTAGCAGTGAGATCTGGGTGATCGTCTATCCATGATGGAGGATCATGCTTTTACCTTAGAACGAGATTTTTTGGAAAGAAAACGGAAAAGAAACATTGTCATTTCTATTGTAAAAGTAAAAAATAATTGAAAGAAAGAGAACACAAAATTGTTTGCAAAAGCTGTCCTTTATTGATGATGAAAATAATTGTGAAATGTAACTAAATAGATGGCCCTACGGATGAGTCATTACACCTTGGGCAAAGTGTAAGACTTTATTATGCATGTGATAAAAGGAAAACAATAAAAATTACTCTTTCAGTAGAGTAACCCGGACGACTTTTTCAGACGACCAATTGTTGAGCTTTCCTCCCGGGACACACGGGCGAATCCAGCTATCTAAGTCACAGTCGCTGTCAGCCTTGTCTTCATCTGCAGCATTGACGATGTGAGGAGAAACCAAACCCCCGCTGGAGAAAGTACCGGCTTCATTCTTCTGAGACTCCAGAGTAAACCCCAATCCAACCTTGTCTTCTTTGATGACTGGTTCCACAAATTTTCCCCATCCTTGGGCATTACCAACTTTAACCACTTCAACAGCTCACTTGTATGAAGAGATAGAAGTCCCGACCTTCTCGGACTTAGGTGAAAAGACAGCTTTGGGCGCAACCTCACTGATGTTTATGGCTTCGAAGCCCTGACACAGCATCTCATGCATCTCGCCATCCATCTCCACATACTTAAATGTAGACAGGTGGCTAACAAAAATATCCTCTTCACCATAGACAGTGACGAACTGACCTTCTAGTTCGTATTTGAGCTTATGGTGGAGAGTAGAAGTAACAACACCGACAACATGAATCCAGAGCCGACCTAGCAGACAGCTATAGGCAGGCTGGATATCCATCACACAAAAGGCGCTCTTGAACACCTGCGGTCCAATCTTAACTAGCAACTTAACTTCGCCAAAGACAGATCTCTTAGAGCCATCAAAAGCCCGCACAACTAAGTTACTTTGCCTCAGGATGATGTCATCGCAATCCAACTTCATTAAGGCTTTCTTTGGAAGAACATTCAGAGAAGAGCATGTATCAACAAAAACATGGGAAAGCACCACCCCTTTGCATTCCATTGTGATATGCAAGGCTTTGTTGTGATTCCTGCCCTCAGATGTCAGGTCATAGTCGGTGAAACCTAGCCCATGGATAGCGTTTACATTTGAAACTACCGACTCCAGCTGGTTAACAGTTATCTTTGGTGGAACATAGGCCATATTCAGTACTTTCAACAAGGCTGCTCTGTGAGCCTCAGAGCACATCAATAATGAGAGAATGGAGATCTTTGAGGGTGTCTGATTTAGCTGGTCGACTACCTTGTAGTCACTTTTCTTGATAATCCTCATAAACTCATCCACCTCCTTCTCGAATGCGGTCTTAGGAGGAGCTTCCTCAGTAGTAACCTCTTCGGTGGCTATCTGTTTTCCTTTAGCCTTGGCAGCTGCCTTAGCTTCAGTATTCGTGCGCAATGTTGATGGTGCAAATAGGCGTCCACTGCGAGTGAAGCCACCAACTCCTCCAACATTGTCTACAACGGAGCTACCAATGTCAAAGTCTTCTTCATTAACTTTCCGCCCCTGGAAGTAGATATCATCCCCATATTGCCACGGGATAGCACTGTCTTTCTCATATGGAACAGGTCCTGGTACCGTGATGGTGACCGGACTAGCCAAAGCCGGTTGAGGGCTGTCAAAGTGAAATGTAACTGGTGCTGGACTTTCGATGTTCACCGTTGCTGGTTATGTACTTTCTGGGAAATATATTATTGTCGGAGCGGGTCTCTCGGGAACATATATTTCTTCAGAAGTGAAATAAAACGTCACTGTCGACACATCATTCTTCACTGGACGGGTTTGATCGAACTGAAGACAACCTTCATCTATCAGTTGCTGAATACCCCTTCTCAAACTGTCACATCCGTTCTCGGCAGCTTGACAATTTCTGCACTCTCCCCCACAGCCCGGGAAAATTTGTCCTTTCAAGAGTCGGTCTTTGACCACCGATAGCGAAATCTTCACTTTAATCACATCAGAAACCAACTTCAAAATTTCCCCGCTATCAACAGCATTAATCCTTTGCCCGCCGTGGGGCGGCATCGGGTTTTGGATAACATTAGGCACCGGAGAAAAATTGATAGCCTGGGCATCTCTCAAATCTTGTACCTTTAGCTGGAGAGCCTTGCAATTATCTGTAGTATGGCCATGTGCGTTGGAGTGAAAAGCATATTTGGCGTTGACATCATAACCTCTGGGCAAATTATTGGGATCGATTGGTGGAGCCAGAGTTCTTAACGTAACCAGATTCAGGTCAATCAGCCTGGGGAGTAATACAGAATAAGGCATTGGGATTGGCTCAATGACCCGGTCCGTCTGCCTTGGACGTTGTTGATAGTGTCTCTGCTGACCCGGATTACCTCCTTGTTGTTGATTGTTGTACCTGGGTTGCTGTTGAGGATGATACTGCGGTTGCTGTTGAGGTTGCGGAGCAGGTGTAGGAATAGTGATTGCGGCCACTTGATCTTGATAATAATTAGGGCGTCCTCTGCCCCTGCCTCTGCCGGCATATGTAACACCCCGATAAAATAAGATAATTATTTAATTTAAGTTAATAATATATTTATTAATTTAATTAAATAATTGGAATATTTTTATTGGAATTATTATTGGATTATTTTATTATTATTATTATTGGAATAAAAGTTGGAATTAGAAAAGGTCCCATTTGGTAAAAGGGTTATTTTCACGTGAAAAGGAAAAGGAGACAGAAAAGTGGAAAAGGGCAAAGAGAACCAGAGAACAAGGGTTGGAGAGAGGAAGAGCTTGAAGCTTAAAGATTCGCCGGATTAACTCAGGTAAGGGGGGTTTATCGTCGTTTAATGGGTATTATGGGATAACATGTAGTGGGTAGTGATAAACCATTGATTTTGACTCCGATTAGAATGATGTATGCCGAAAATTTGTGAAAATATTGGATGAACGAAATATGGGTTTAATTGGAGAAATTCGTAGGAATTAGATGTAATAATGTTAGCAATTGTGAAATCGAATAAGGTATGATTCGTGTTAGATGATATGAACGATTAATGTGAAAAATTGGATTGTGGGAGGTTGGAATTGGGAGATCTCGTAGCAGAGAAAACCATAGCAGATCTGGAAATCTGGTTTCTGGTCATACGCGTATGGCATTAGGCAATACGCGTATGAGATGGTCTGGTACGCGTATGGCACTAGGCAATACGCGTATGGATGAGGCAGATGATGTTTTGAACGTGGTTTGGCCTCTGTTGGTACGCGTATGGGGAAGTGGTACGCGTAGCATACGCGTATGAGATAGGTGGTACGCGTATGGGATTGGCTGAGAAATGGGTCATACGCGTATGGGACTAGGCAATACGCGTATGGGCAGGATTGTGATTTTTCTGTGCTGTTGTTGTGCAGTTTTTGGTTGTTCAGCTGAGTAATGTAATTTAGCTGATGTATGATAGAGTAGGGATCATTTCCCGTTATTTTGAGTAGTATAGGTATTAGTAGAGTGTGCTAATGCTGTGATTGACTATGTGGTATGACATGATATGATTATGTGGTGAATATGTTGATGATGTATGATGATATGCATAATGTTGTGAATGTATCTATCATGTATGAAAATTATGAATGGACTGTTTATGGCTTAGAGTGTGAGCATATGTCCATTGTGGATGATTGTTGACGTTTGCATGACTAAGTGATTTAGCTTGCATATTGTGGCCTTTATGGTGGTAGCTAATTCCCATGGTGAGGAATTAGTGAGTTAGTATTGTGGATTGTTGTTGATGTTTGCATGCTAGGTGATTAGCGTGCATATCATAGCCCTTGGGGTGGTAGCTAATTCCCATGGTGAGGAATTAGTGAGTGAGTCACTAGGTCTCAAATGAGTGGGACTAGTGAGCTTGGTAGCCGTATCTGGATTTGATCGGTGAGGTTGAACTATATGTTCATGAATAGTCGGTACCGCATGCATGGAGTCTCATTGCATAATGTATGTATGGCGTATAATATGAATGGATGTATTCCAATATTATACGTGTGTTGTGTGTTTGTGTTGAGTATGATTATGATATTGAGTTGATGTTGCTGTTGCTGAATGTGTGATCTGATTAGGGTGATGAGATGTGTTAATTTACTTAGCATTACATGATATTTTATAATGCTTATTATATCGATTGAGGAACTCACCCTTACAACTATGTTTTCAGGTAACGAGCAGTGATTGAGTAGAAGCTAGTCCTTGGAGTCTAGTGTAGTTCCTTAGTGGGTCATGCTCTGGTAGATGTAACATCGGGATGGGATGTTTTACTATGTTTTCTTTTGGTTGTTGAACAACTTTACATGTAATGTGTTACATGTTTTGCATGTTGTTGTTAATTTCTATCCGCTGCGTATTATGCAAATGTTTTATTTTGATTAAATAAATGAGCATGACAGGATATTTTGGAAAATGGTGTGAAGTGTCATGTGTGACACCCTTGAATTGCATATTTACTCTGATTTATGTTTTGTTATTTTAATTAAATATTGGGGTATTTTAGAAGGGTGTTACATTAGTGGTATCAGAGCATAGTCGGTCGAGTCGAGTCGTAATTATTTTGTTTCCCTGTACGTGATAGGTGTTGTGTAACCCTATCAGTACTTATTGTTTTAGCTTGTTGGATTTTCTCAGAATAGAGATGGCGGGAAGAGGTAGAGATGATGCTGCGATTGCTGAGGCCCTGGGTATGCTAGCTGGAGTACTTGGAGGGAATCCGAATGTTGTGGGAATGGGAGCTGCTCGTCAACTGAGTGAGTTCCAGAAGAACAATCCTCCAATGTTCAAGGGAGCATACGATCCAGATGGTGCTCAGAAGTGGTTGAAGAAGATCGAGAGAATCTTCCGAGTGACTGAGTGTGCCGATAACCAGAAGGTCAGGTTCGGTACGCATATGCTGTCAGAGGAAGCAGATGATTGGTGGGTTGCTGCCCGCACTGAGTTGGAAGCTGCTGGGAGTGCTGAGATCACTTGGGCGGTGTTCAGAGAGAGATTCCTGAGGAAGTACTTTCCAGAGGATGTCAGAGGAAAGAAAGAGATAGAGTTCTTAGAATTGAAGCAGGGCAACCGGTCTGTTACTGAGTATGCTGCTAAGTTCACAGAGTTGTCGAAGTATTACACTCCCTATGATGAGGCAGTAGCGGATGGGGCAGAGTTGTTTATGCTGTTAGCGACTTTGGAGGCTAAAGATAAACTGGCGATTTGCGATCTAGCCGTGGTGTGTGATTTTCCTGATGTGTTTCCGGAAGAAGTGAATGAATTACCACCAGAGCGTGAAGTTGAGTTCTCGATTGATTTAGTACCTGGTACTAGGCCGGTGTCGATGGCTCCGTACCGTATGTCTGCTGTTGAGTTAACTGAATTGAAGAGTCAGCTGGAAGATCTGTTGGATAAGAAATTTATTCGTCCGAGTGTGTCACCGTGGGGTGCACCAGTGTTATTGGTTAAGAAGAAAGAAGGTACTATGAGGTTGTGTGTGGACTACAGGCAACTGAATAAAGTGACGATCAAGAATCGGTATCCTTTGCCGAGGATTGATGATTTGATGGATCAGTTGGTTGGTGCGAGTGTGTTCAGCAAAATAGATTTGAGATCGGGGTATCATCAGATACGTGTGAAAACTGAGGATATTCAGAAGACTGCTTTCAGAACAAGGTATGGACATTATGAGTATTCTGTAATGCCTTTTGGTGTGACTAATGCGCCTGGAGTATTTATGGAGTATATGAATAGGATTTTCCATCCGTACCTAGACAAGTTTGTTGTGGTGTTTATTGACGATATTTTGGTGTATTCGAAATCTGAAGAAGAGCATGTTGAGCATTTGAGAGTGGTTTTAGGAGTTCTACGAGAAAAGAAGTTATTTGCTAAACTGTCTAAGTGTGAATTTTGGTTAGAAGAGGTTAGTTTTCTTGGTCATGTGATTTCCAGAGGTGGTGTTGCTGTTGATCCTTCTAAGATAGAAGCGGTATCTAAGTGGGAAGCTCCGAAGTCAGTTTCTGAGATAAGGAGTTTTCTTGGACTTGCAGGTTATTATAGGAAATTTATTGAGGGATTTTCTAAGTTGGCATTACCGTTGACGATGTTGACTAGAAAGGGGCAAGCTTTTGTTTGGGACTCAAAATGTGAAGAAGGTTTCCAAGAGTTAAAGAGAAGGTTGACTACTGCTCCTATTCTGATATTACCGAGTCCGTCAGAACTATTTGAGGTTTACTGTGATGCTTCATTGTTGGGTTTGGGTGGTGTGTTGATGCAGAATAAGCAAGTTATAGCTTATGCTTCGAGACAGCTGAGGGTTCATGAGAGGAACTATCCGACACACGATTTAGAGTTGGCAGCTGTGGTGTTTGTTCTGAAGTTGTGGAGCCATTACTTGTACGGGTCAAGATTTGAGGTTTTCAGTGACCATAAAAGTTTAAAGTATTTGTTTGATCAGAAAGAGCTGAATATGAGACAGAGGAGATGGTTAGAGTTTCTAAAGGATTATGACTTTGGTTTGAATTACCATCCGGGTAAAGCAAACGTAGTGGCTGATGCATTGAGTCGGAAATCATTGCATATGTCTATGTTAATGGTTAAGGAATTGGATTTAATTGAGCAGTTTAGAGACTTGAGTTTGGTGTGTGAGAGTACTCACAATAGTGTTAAATTGGGAATGTTGAAGTTAACGAGTGGTATTCTGGATGAGATTAGAGAGGGTCAGAAATCCGATATGCTTTTGGTTGATAAGTTGACTCTATAGTGAATCAAGGTCAAGGTGGTGAATTCAGAGTTGATGAGAATGGTGTTTTGAAATTTGGTAATCGGGTGTGTATTCCGGATGTTACCGAGCTTAAGAAGAGTATTCTTGAGGAAGGACATCGTAGTGGTCTGAGTATTCATCCTGGGGCTACGAAGATGTATCATGATTTGAAAGAGCTATTTTGGTGGCCGGGAATGAAAAGAGAAATTGCGAGTTTTGTTTATTCTTGTTTGACTTGTCAGAAGTCGAAGATTGAGCATCAGAAGCCGTCTGGGCTAATGCAACCGTTGGCTATTCCAGAGTGGAAATGGGATAGTATCAGTATGGATTTTGTTTCTGGTTTACCGAGGACAAGTAAGAATTTTGAAGCTATTTGGGTGATTGTTGACAGATTGACAAAATCGGCTCATTTCATTCCGATCAGAATGGATTATCCGTTAGAGAGATTAGCCGAGTTGTATATTGAGAAAATTGTAAGTTTGCATGGTATTCCGTCGAGTATTGTTTCGGACAGAGATCCTAGATTTACATCGAAGTTCTGGGAAGGTTTGCAGAAGGCTTTGGGAACTAAGCTGAGATTGAGTTCTGCATATCATCCGCAGACTGATGGTCAGACTGAGAGGACGATTCAGTCATTGGAAGATCTTTTGAGGGCTTGTGTTTTGGAAAAGGGAGGTGCTTGGGATTGTTACTTACCTTTGATTGAGTTTACCTATAACAATAGTTTTCATTCGAGCATTGGTATGGCACCGTTTGAAGCTTTGTATGGTAGGAGATGTCGGACGCCTTTATGTTGGTACGAGTCCGGTGAGAGTGTTGTGGTTGGACCGGTGATTGTTCAACAGACTACGGAAAAGATTAAGATGATTCAGGAGAAGATGAGAATTGCTCAGAGTCGTCAGAAGAGTTATCACGACAAGAGGAGGAAGTCACTTGAGTTTCAAGAGGGAGATCATGTGTTTCTTCGTGTTACTCCGATAACTGGGGTTGGTCGAGCTTTGAAGTCGAAGAAGTTGACACCTCGATTTATTGGTCCTTATCAGATTTTGGAGAGGATAGGAGAGGTAGCCTATCGTATCGCTTTACCGCCGTCACTTGCGAATTTGCATGAGGTTTTTCATGTGTCTCAGTTGAGGAGGTACATTCCTGATCCGTCGCATGTAGTCCAAATAGATGATGTACAGGTGAGAGATAACCTGACTGTTGAAACATCACCTATGAGGATCGAGGATCGAGAGTTGAAGCAGTTGCGGGGTAAAGAGATTGCGTTGGTGAAGGTAGCTTGGGGAGGACCAGCAGGTGGCAATGTGACTTGGGAACTTGAGAGTCAGATGAAGGAGTCGTATCCGGAGTTATTCGCTTGAGGTATGTTTTCGAGGACGAAAACTCTTTTAGTGGGGGAGAGTTGTAACACCCCGATAAAATAAGATAATTATTTAATTTAAGTTAATAATATATTTATTAATTTAATTAAATAATTGGAATATTTTTATTGGAATTATTATTGGATTATTTTATTATTATTATTATTATTGGAATAAAAGTTGGAATTAGAAAAGGTCCCATTTGGTAAAAGGGTTATTTTCACGTGAAAAGGAAAAGGAGACAGAAAAGTGGAAAAGGGCAAAGAGAACCAGAGAACAAGGGTTGGAGAGAGGAAGAGCTTGAAGCTTAAAGATTCGCCGGATTAACTCAGGTAAGGGGGGTTTATCGTCGTTTAATGGGTATTATGGGATAACATGTAGTGGGTAGTGATAAACCATTGATTTTGACTCCGATTAGAATGATGTATGCCGAAAATTTGTGAAAATATTGGATGAACGAAATATGGGTTTAATTGGAGAAATTCGTAGGAATTAGATGTAATAATGTTAGCAATTGTGAAATCGAATAAGGTATGATTCGTGTTAGATGATATGAACGATTAATGTGAAAAATTGGATTGTGGGAGGTTGGAATTGGGAGATCTCGTAGCAGAGAAAACCATAGCAGATCTGGAAATCTGGTTTCTGGTCATACGCGTATGGCACTAGGCAATACGCGTATGAGATGGTCTGGTACGCGTATGGCACTAGGCAATACGCGCATGGATGAGGCAGATGATGTTTTGAACGTGGTTTGGCCTCTGTTGGTACGCGTATGGGGAAGTGGTACGCGTAGCATACGCGTATGAGATAGGTGGTACGCGTATGGGATTGGCTGAGAAATGGGTCATACGCGTATGGGACTAGGCAATACGCGTATGGGCAGGATTGTGATTTTTCTGTGCTGTTGTTGTGCAGTTTTTGGTTGTTCAGCTGAGTAATGTAATTTAGCTGATGTATGATAGAGTAGGGATCATTTCCCGTTATTTTGAGTAGTATAGGTATTAGTAGAGTGTGCTAATGCTGTGATTGACTATGTGGTATGACATGATATGATTATGTGGTGAATATGTTGATGATGTATGATGATATGCATAATGTTGTGAATGTATCTATCATGTATGAAAATTATGAATGGACTGTTTATGGCTTAGAGTGTGAGCATATGTCCATTGTGGATGATTGTTGACGTTTGCATGACTAAGTGATTTAGCTTGCATATTGTGGCCTTTATGGTGGTAGCTAATTCCCATGGTGAGGAATTAGTGAGTTAGTATTGTGGATTGTTGTTGATGTTTGCATGCTAGGTGATTAGCGTGCATATCATAGCCCTTGGGGTGGTAGCTAATTCCCATGGTGAGGAATTAGTGAGTGAGTCACTAGGTCTCAAATGAGTGGGACTAGTGAGCTTGGTAGCCGTATCTGGATTTGATCGGTGAGGTTGAACTATATGTTCACGAATAGTCGGTACCGCATGCATGGAGTCTCATTGCATAATGTATGTATGGCGTATAATATGAATGGATGTATTCCAATATTATACGTGTGTTGTGTGTTTGTGTTGAGTATGATTATGATATTGAGTTGATGTTGCTGTTGCTGAATGTGTGATCTGATTAGGGTGATGAGATGTGTTAATTTACTTAGCATTACATGATATTTTATAATGCTTATTATATCGATTGAGGAACTCACCCTTACAACTATGTTTTCAGGTAACGAGCAGTGATTGAGTAGAAGCTAGTCCTTGGAGTCTAGTGTAGTTCCTTAGTGGGTCATGCTCTGGTAGATGTAACATCGGGATGGGATGTTTTACTATGTTTTCTTTTGGTTGTTGAACAACTTTACATGTAATGTGTTACATGTTTTGCATGTTGTTGTTAATTTCTATCCGCTGCGTATTATGCAAATGTTTTATTTTGATTAAATAAATGAGCATGACAGGATATTTTGGAAAATGGTGTGAAGTGTCATGTGTGACACACTTGAATTGCATATTTACTCTGATTTATGTTTTGTTATTTTAATTAAATATTGGGGTATTTTAGAAGGGTGTTACAGCATACACAACGCTTGTCTCGCCTTCTCTTCTTCGCTGACCGTTACCAGCAAATGGTTTCTTGGAAGCACTATTGTCTTGAATTCGGCCCATCTTCAACAGACTCTCGATTCTTTCTCCAGCAATTACTATCTCTGCAAAGCTAATCGACGGGCAAGCAGCCAATCTCTCAATATAATTTCCTTGAAGAGTGTTCATGAACATGTCCGCCATCTCCCTTTCAGACATAGGGGGTTGGACGGACGCAACAATTTGTCTTCAACGTTGAGCATATTCTCTAAAGGTCTCCTTGGCAGTCTGAGACATTCCTTGCAATAAGGTCCGATTTGGAGCCAAGTCCAAGTTGTATTGATATTGCTTGACAAAATCCTCTGCCAAGTCTTTCCAGTTCTTGATGGTAGTACGAGACAAATGAGAATACCATTCACGAGAAGCTCCAGTTAGACTGTCTTCAAAATAGTACATCCACAGCTTTTCATCTTCAGTGTGAGCTCCCAACCTTCCCAGATAAGATTGGAGATGAGTGCGTGGGAAAGAAGCCCCGTTGTATTTCTCAAAAGTAGGGGGTTTGAACTTGTGAGGAATCCTTACTCCCTGAACCAGACCAAGATTTGTGACATCAAAACCTAAGGAATTTTGAGACTCCAAAGATTTGAGCTTCTCAGCAAGCTCATCCATACGGCGAGTGGTCTCATGGGCTTCGTCGTGCAAAGAGAATTGATCATACTGATAATCCTCAGTAACGGGGCGCCCGTTAATCTGAATTCCTTGATTCACATTGTACCTTCCGCCAATGCCATTTCCAACATTCCCCGTGTTGCCAACATTACCCGGGTTTCCATCAGCATTTGTGTTACCCGCGTTATCAGTGTTCATAGGGCTATCAGTGTTCCCAGGGTTACCAGGGTTCCCCTCAGCATTTGCTATCTCCACCTCTGGATCGGGCCTCGGTCGCTCAACCAATTCCCTCAGCTTTTCCTGGCCTTCTGCCATACCAGTCATCAGTGTCATGAACTGATCCATCCTTTCACACATATCAGCCAGCTCTTTTTGTACCTGGTCCATCGCTAGTTGCGGACGATTTTCCTTGGTCGGGTACCTGTGGACTCGCTTGGGACCAATAATGCCTGAAAAAGGGAACAAACTTTAGACACTGCGGTGACACCTGCAAAACAAACAAGGGTTAATATGCATGGTATGCGATGCGCTGCTTGTTCAATTTTAAGGCACCCCCCTTTGAAAGGGAATACCCTGCAAATGAATAAGCATGCGATGTTGGATGCAAATATGCAGATGATGTTATGCAATGCAATGGCATGTCAATCAGGATCGTCGTATTTGCTTGAACATCTATAAGTTGCACTGTCTGAAGAGAAAACCACTGAGGAATATAAAAGATCAAAACTCTGCTCCAGAAAACCGGGTTGGTTGGAGGTTAAGGTTTCCTGAATTTAGCCCGCCCCTCGCTGGTAGGTTCTAAGAACAGAAGTTCGTCCGCTTCAGCCCTTCAGTCGAGAATAATACGTTTACCACTGAAGGTTTGGTATTATTACGGGATAAAAGACCTCCACTGACTCCCCTCAACAGGACATCCTAAAGCAAGTTCCCAGTCTCGGGGTCCTCGGATTGATCGACGAGAATGCGCCCACCAGAGCTAACATAATCATGTCTCGGAGGAGAGGCCTCGACTGAGTTCTTGGGAAATGGTCACCAGAGTCGACGATTTCTAGAGGAGCATCATGCCGTTACGGAACACCCGTAGGACAAAATACACCCAAAAGAAACCTCGTCTGGGTGTGGGTCTTCATGAACGACTTAACGTAGCAACACGCCACGCAAGCCTCATGACTATCCACTCTAAAACCTGTGTGTACACTCAAGCCTGGGTAATGGGCTTATCTCTCATAGAACATCCCATCCCAATAAACAGAACCAGCAGATATAGCAATCATACGTACACAATGCGATAAGATAAAGCAGGTAAATAAATAACTGTACAAAAGCGTGAACACCCAATAAACAAACAACCTACAAAAGCTAGGAGGGACTCGCTTAGGGAAACAGGGTCCCCAACAGAGTCGCCAGCTGTCGCAACCTACCTGCGGAAAAAAACAACCGGCGAAAAGGAAATGACAGAAGAGTCGCCATCATGCGTTATTTATCCCAAAGGAGGGAAAGGAAACGCTCGAAGTAAACCTGGGAGAAAGGAAAGGAAAAGACAAGGTCTCGCAACCAAATCTTGCGAAGGGAAGGTATTAGCACCCCTACACATCCGTAGTACTCTACGGGATCCACTTTTGTTATTCTTGTCTAAAGGGTGTGGGTTTATCTAATGTACTATTTACTAAAAAAAGGGTCAAAAGGAAATGACTCGCACGGATGTCGCATCCACTGCATACGTATCTCATCTGAATATGAGACTCAGAGTCTTCGTAGCTCGGCTGCCTATGGGTTAGGGGTAAGTGTGCTCGCTAAGACATCGCGTCTTATGCCTACGTATCTCATCTGGAATGAGAATCAGAGCAAGCCGTAGTTCGGCTAACTACGGGTTAAGGGTTATGTTTTGGGGTGAACGACGTTACTACGCAATCTACCGGATGCTCAACCTTTGGAGACTTACTCGCCTGTAGTAGAAGGAGATAACGTGTTCTTAGGAGAAGAAAAATCAATGAGTTTGTTTGGGGTTTAGGAACGCTCATGAAAAAGGGGTAATGAGGATAAGACCTCATAGCTCTTAACCCTGGATAGGGTGAGCTCATGACAAAAAGTGGGGGTTCAGAAAGGTGGAACCCTCTTCACTGACTGACCGGACAAAATATCTGGGGTTTTTGTTCTGAAACATCGACACGTAGTGTGACCTTAAAGAACGACGCACTGAATAACGGGGGATTGAATATTGATCCCTTTTATCCGTCAATTGCCTCTCCATGGAGGTCTTTAGGCAAAAAATAGTAAAATGCGGGAAAGATAAAGGGGGTTAAGAGATCTACCACACGGATAAAGATCCGAAGCAACAACAAATAAAGAGATAAGAAACCCAGAGATCTCTCAAGCTAGCACCATCAAAGAAAGCGAGTCAGTACAGGTAATCGGAATAAACCTCCAGGGGGTATCCCACAAATAAAGTGAAACACCAGGCAAGCCATCTCTGCAAGAGTCATGTGACCCCTCACAAAAAAACTCAACAAACAGGTTAGAGTGACGAGATGGGGCGCAATCAAGGGTTTCCCCAAATCAAAATGTAACCACATGAATCATGCCATTAAAATTCATAAAAAGAGCTCACAAAAAGCAACCAAGTGTATGAGGCTTAAACCTCTTGTCAAACACATGCATCAAAAGGGTATCAAATTCACCCATAATACCTCATACATTCAGAGCATTCAAATTAAAAGCATAAAGTAATGGGAATAAGGCAAACCTGACTGGAGAGATCGAATGAAATTGAATTGCCCGGTTAGGTTTGCAAAGCAATCTGAGGGTTTATATGAGATGGAATTGGTTCTTTGCAGATGAGTTCCCTTCAGTCTCTGGAGGTTGTTCTGAACTCTATTAGCTCTTCTCTCACTATCTTTTTCCCAGCCAGGGTAATAGGAATAGAATTCCCTTTTGTTTCACTGAAACTCTGAATTTATAACCTGATTTTTGTGGACATGTGGGCTCAGATGAGAGAGGCCCAAGTCCAAGATTTTTCTTTTATTTATTTATTTATTTATTTATTTTTATTTTATTTTTATTTTATTTTATTTTTTTTTTCTTTTTTTTTTCAAAACACGTGGGCTTCGCCTAGCGAGCATGACAGTTCAAGAAATTCCTCTGAGCATAGGTGATTCTGGTGGCTTTTCTTGGGACTCGCTAGGCGACCCATTCTGCTCGCCTAGCGAGCATGACAGCTCATGAACAAACTTTTGCTCCTTTAAGATTAACGTTTTGATTGACGAATAGACCCCTGTTGGAAGTAACTCAAGTCTTTCCCTTGTGTTGACTGATCATCTAAATAGAACCCACAAAGTGTCCTGGATGATGTTCAAGCTTCTTGGAGTTAATTCCGATTGACATGATGAAATGCAATGTATCTAATTCTGATTGATAATGATGAAATGCAATGTGAAATGTTAAATGACCTAAAAATGAATGCATGAATGAGGAGGGCAAATTTTGGGGTGTTACATGTTGCCCTCAGCGAGTCATCCTTGATATGTTTACCCTAATCGGTAACAGATGTCCTCTCTGTCAGATTATGTTATCTCCTTACCCAGTAACCGGTAATGGATAATATACTTCTGTTACTCCTGTGTTGAAGTTCATTTCTTCCCCAGTTGAGTCTGAGTGCGTATTTTCCTCAACGAAATCGCTATTTTTCTGGTTGGTTCGAGTATTTTAGTTTTGTTCTGATCTACTCGTTTCCCCTGCAGAATTTTCCTTTATCCCCGGCTGAGTCCTTCCATTGATTTATTTTCATGGAATCCCTCGTGTCCCCCCGGAAATTTTAAGTCGTAGCCTGGCCTACGCACAACTTTTTATCCCCCAGAGTCTTTGTCTCCCCAGTGAGTTTTCCTTACGAAATGCATTGTGCTCCTGCGGACTTTCAGTCTCTCCATATGCTTTTTCTTTGTGGCACATATTCCCACAGAGATTATTTTTAATATTTCATATCATATGCATCATGAGGTCTCTTAGGGACCAAATTTGCTTCTATTGTTGTTATTTAAGTCCATTCTACTGAGTCAATACGAAGATTTTAACCTTCATCTCCTCAGGTAGAACATCTTTAAATAGGGGCAGCTGTAAGACCCCAATTTTGACCCTAAGATCCCTCATGTTATCTCATCATATGCATTAGCATTGGGATCACACCTTGGCATCCTTTTTACCCCTCATTCATTGGGTTTTCATTGGAAGAGATCACTAAGCACATTTGATTGTATCATACTTCATTTTTCTTTGTTTACTAACAAAAATACCAAAAATATGTCAATGTATAGTTTGTTGCTTTTGTAGGTAGTATGTATGCTCACATATGCTTTATCAAGCTCATATCTAGGGTTGAGACCCTCAATGCAAGGAGCACAATCAAGAAATGGTTCACATTGGCTCTAAGCATCATATATGGATCCCCAAGATCTTCACATGTTATTTTGATCAAGAAATCATCAAGAGTTTGGAGTTTGTTTGCCTTGGAAACCCTAATTCATCTGGGTTTCTTGTGTGACTTCTTCAACAAGTTTCCTAGACAATTGATCAAATATTTCAAGGTATACTTCACACTACATAATCTTACGTATATATGATCCTCCATGAGTCCCAAAAATCAAGAGAATGTCAAGCTAGCAAGTTGGTTCGTGGTGGTTGACCAGAGAAAGTCAACTGGTCAAAACTAGGGTTCCCTAGACCCTATATCCTATAATTTTTGTAATATGAAAATGATTCCAAGATAAACGTTACTACAAATGACATTATAAACAACTTTCATGTTGAAGTCAAGATCTAGTTTTGCTTGGAAGGTCATTTTTTATGGTGAACGATTATAGGTCATTTTGTTTGAACCCTACTTTGGAGGTTAACTTCTCAAGATCATAAGTTGCTCAATTTTTATGATATGGAAGCCATTAAAATTTCATGATCAAATTCAAGATGTATACTTAAAATTTGATGTTTGTAGTAAGTTTAAATTCAACTTGCAAATGCATGTGCCAAGAGGAAACATTATAGGTCATTTTGGGTCAATACCATTGAACAAGTGATTTTCCCCAACTTCTAAAATGCATAACTCCTTCATGCCATATCCAAATGAGGTCAAATTTGTGACCAAATTTAATAGGTTTGAAAGAGATACAACTTTAATGAAGAAACATTTCTCATTTAAAGTCCATAGAAAAAAGTTATTCAAGGTGGAAGAAGTGAACATTTGACTTGGGACTTAAAAAATTTTCAAATATGTTTGATTTCCAAAACTTCCACCTCAAATTTGACCATGATCCAAGATTCAAATGAAAAGTTGTTCAACATGAAAGTTGTTCCCCTTGATCTCACCTTTCCAAAAAGTCCAAGATAATCTCATTTGGTCAAATAATGAAGGACTTGCGCATAGGTGTAAGTTAAAGGACCATTTGGATGTTTTCCACTTCCACTTTTCATACACATTTGCATGGCCTTCCAATATGAATTCAGCATGATGCACACTCATTTTGGGATCAGAACACATCATTTCATTGGCCTAGCACACGCCCACGCAAACATGCAAAGAGAATTTTGAAATTTTGCCAAAATTGGAAGTGTGTGGAAATCAATATCCTTGGCTATAAATAAGACCCTCATTGCCTAGAATTAGGGACCTCATGCCCAAGCTTTGAACCTGCAACCCCAAACCCTCACCGTTGAAGGATAAACTTGAGGATTTTCTTTGAAAATCAAGTTTCAATTCTCCATATGTTTTGAGATTGAAACTCCAAGAGTCTATACTTCTCCTTGATCCATTTCACCTCCATTAAGCATCTGAAGCACGGCCAAGCATAATTGAAAGTAAGATCGTGCCAGTCTGAGCTCCATTGAAGGTGAATTTTTAGAATTTTCGTCTCTTCGATTCTCCCTCAATTCTTCACCATTCTTGTTGATTTTTGGTTGTCTGAAGTCCTATCAATGTAGGCAAGAAGATTGATTTACTTTGAGGTCAAAGCAAAACAACTCAGTTCATGATCCTCAAAATTCAAATCCCTGTATCTTTTTATATACTTGGAATTGGACAAAATTGAGGCCAGATTCGTGCTCTTGAGCATTTTTCCTTCAAATTAGTGTATTCACTTTTCATTTTTCATAAGGTTTTGGTTGGACCAGTCCGGTGGCTCTCACCGGAGAAGATGACCGGAGTTAGGGCTCCGATGGTGCGCTGGATTAATCCAGGTCATCTGATCCATTTGAATTGTTTTAATCTCATGCGTCCAAACTGATTACCATGCCTGCAGTGTGTTTGACTCGTGTGCATGTGGAACGCGCGTTTCTAGCCATCTGATTTGCCACCTCAATTAATGAGGGAGATCAGATGGCTCTTATTTTTTTGATTTTCTGTTTATTTCATTTAATCCTTTATTTTTAATTAATTCATATTAATTTCATTTTTAATCCAAAAAATATGGGACTTTCACCAAAAAAATTCTAATATTTTCCTCTTTAATTTTCTGAATTAACATTAATTTTTGAATTAATTTTGATATTTTTCATGATTTAATTGTTTTTGTGCATATTTTTAATTGTTTAAAAATACTTCTGACTTTTAAAAAAATATGAAATTTTTTGTCTAAGGTCATTTGACCTTGTTTGACCTAGGATAAATCTTTTGGCCATTTATTTGGTGTTTTGAAGAGGTTTTAGGTTTTTGATCAAACATAATTTAATTTAAATGCGTTTTAATTTGATTTTTAATTGATTAATTGTGTAGAATATATGTTGAGCCATTTTTATTGACTTGTAAAGTTTGACTATGTGTTTGGGCCTTGGTCAAGGTTGATTTGACTTTTGTTGGATTAAAATCATTCGATTTAGGGGATTGAGGAAATGTACATTTGATCTCCCAAAATGAATGAATGATTTTAATTTGATAAAATTCCTCCCATGACCAATTTGTGTTGATCTCATCTCCCCTCCCTCTTCATCTTCAATCCCATTCTACCCCATCCCTTTTATTAACCAATAAAGTCTCAATATCCTAAGGCTAATTTGTTCATCAATAACTTTATGTTAGATGAACCAATACAAGTATGGATGAGATTAGGCCTATCCTTTTTTCATTTTATTTTTGTGAGTGGTATGTTTTAGGAGTATGGTTCATTATACCATATCTCTAACATGCATTAACATCAAAATTTCTATTGCCCGGCCTCAGATAGTTGTGACTTCTACATAAGTCCAATTACGATTGCTTAACATAGCGCTAAATTTTGACCCAAAAGCATAGCATTCTAGTAAGTGGGATTGTAAGTCTCCACACTTTCATGGTATTGTGTGGAAACTTGGCCTTTTTTTCTTTCTTTCGAAGATGTCTTGGTTCAAGGATCCATGCTTGTGAATAGAGGGTTGGGTGTTCTCCAAAGAATGACTTAATCAATTGAGAAGCAAAACATCACTAACATCTATTCAACTAACATTTGACTAACTTTTATTATTCTTGCTTTTAATTTCAAGTCATTTACTATATGCAATTTGAATTCAAGCCATTTACCATTTCATTTGTCATTTATATATCATTTAACTTGTTTATGTTTATGTCGTTTTCACTTTGCTCACTTGAGCCATACATTGTGATTGCATATATTTGCTTGTATATTTTGTTTGTGTTTGTGGTCTTAGGACCTTAAAATACTTAATAAACAACAAAAATCATAAAAAATGTTTGTGTGGACTGTTGGATTTGATCTGAGCTTTGGACTTAGAATTAGGCAACATTCCCTATGCAAAAGGACTTGGCCAATGCCAACATTTTTGAGACCAAGTTATTGTGATTTGAGCTCCCATCTGATGCAAGTATTAGGATCCACATGAATTCATCTGCTACATGGTTTTGATGCAAATGTTACTTTGAACCTGTGTCTAATGCCTTATTCTGAGCCAATCAAGGAGTATTTCATTCAATACATGGGAAGATTAAGAAGAAGACTGTGAAGTTGCTTGCTTGGATGTGGCAATATTTATTTGATGCCTTGCTCTTCATATTGCTACTTGCTTATTGACATTGCTTGCTTTAAGGTCCAAAGGAAAAATGGGTTTCTATATGACATTCTTGTCTATTGGATTACATCTCATTGGTCAGATCTTTTCAACTCTTAACTTTTAAATTTCTACTTAGGATTAGTCTCTTCATATCCTCCCATTCTCTTAAATTTAAAAATCTCTCCCCCTTCTCAAAGTCTTCTTTGCTTGTGATTTCTAAACTTAGACTTTATTGCAAATTAGAAACTTTGGCCTTATACCATTGCATTTTTAAACTCTTTTCTTAAATCAAACTTGTAAATGAATCTCACCATATTGACTTAAAATTTCAAAAGACAAAAATAACTAACACTCATTCAAATTCTTTTAGGCCATTTGTTCCTCTCTTAAACTTAAACTTGTACTAAAAGCAATCAACTCATTTTGAAATTGTTACCACGAACTTCGAGGTTTTGATCCCTCATTTTTATGTTGGTACATAGGAACAAGTCCGAAGGTCTTGTCAAACACAAAAATATAATTAATGAATTCTTTTCTCATCCCCACACTCTATTTATTGCAAACATCTTTTATTTCAAAAACACATACACACATAAAAAAAGGCTCCATAGGAGTACCTAGGACACTTTTGGAGCTAACACTTTCCCTCTGTGTAACCAACCCCCTTACCTGTAATCTCTGGCATTTTATTAGTTTTGATTTGAAAACTTCTTATCTTTTGGATTTTGTTTGTACTTTTCCCTTTTCCTTTGTAAACAATAAAAGCGCGTTGGCGACTCTGGTTTTATTAACGTTAAGTTTATCCATAGCTTAATGGTCATGAATTTACCGCCACATCTACCCAAGAAAGAAAATTCATTATCATGAATTAGTACAAATAGTCTTATAGGGACAACAACCCTGTGTTGTTTAATGCCTCTTCCTAATCACAATTACTTTATATTTAAGACTCCCTATAGAACTATTTCACTCCCAATAGTTAGAAGGAAAAATGGGTTTACTTGAACTCTCCTAGTTCAAGGCCACTTTCCTTATATTACTCGTGAAGCTTCGTTCTACACTCCCCCTAAATATGAGAACCCTTTCACTTTCACTCAAACACTCTCCCAAATGTTTAGACAATTACAATATGATGAAACAATCATACCACACAACTACTTTGTTCTCAAGCTTATATAATTAGTATCTAGGAACAAAGTATTACAACTTAACTAAAAAATCAAACTTTATGCCTTAAGATATAAATGAAGCAATAGAGTGATGCACAAAAATAATACAAACAAAGACAAAAAATGAGAAACCCTAATACAAAGAGTCTTTAATACATGCACACCTCAAACTTGAGGTTTGAGTTTCCTTAAATAATAATGCTTCTTCTGGGCTTTTATTCTCATCCATAAATATATGAGATTTTGTTTTGATTTGTTTCTTAATAACCTCCAAAATATATGATTTGTTTTGATTCGAATTCAAATTTAAATCTTCATTTAAATTGAAATAATTTTAATCAATCTTTAACAAACAAATCCACATAAATGCATTGCTTAAATATAGCAAAAATCTGATTGAAATCAATCAGAAATTGCACACCTAACAACATACATCATGGCTTGCTGACAAGGGTCAGATGTTGTACTACACACATACTGAAACATCATGTTCCACATGTTGCACCAGAACATCATGATTAACCCTCTTCATGGAATATGAACTTCTTTCTAGAGTAAATCTTGGAAAAAAAAATATGAACCAAATCTTCCTTCAAAGAAAATCCAATCAAGACTTATTTGACTAAATCAAATCCAAATATTTTAATTAATTCATATCAATCATATTCAGGATTAATAGTATCTTGTACAAATTGATTTAGATTAACAAACTTCTTTTTAAAGCAACCTTCTGCATCTTCTGAAAAAATTAACACCAAAACAAATTTGAAGGAACTCTGAAAGATAATTAGAACCCAATCCTTACGCCAAGATGTCACACAACATGTGTTGAATATCTTGCCCAATAAGTTACTTACAAGCAAATATCTTTGTCAAACACTTTAGCAGAAACTTGAACTGAACAAATCTTCTTAGAAACAAACACAATCATTCATGAAATCTAGCTAACAGAATGAGGGTAGATGCTGGAACATCTTGTTCTATGTGTTGCCTTTACACCAAAATACATCTTATACACATGTTGTTTTACCTAATGTATCCAATCACATAGAACAACAATCCCCCTTTGGCAAATTTTGACTAAAACAACTTATAAGATATGATCTTAAAGAATTAACATAAAAACTAATGGTTAATTTCTAACTAATGAGTACTATTTTTGTTATTTTGTCAAAATACGGATTAAATGGAAACAACTAACCTAAAAATCTAAGTGTTATTTTTTTTAGGTATTTTTCATGTAAAAACACAAAAATGTATTAAAAGAAATCCATTGAAGTGTATTAAAAAAATCAAAGTAAAAAAGTATATTAAAAAACAAATGAAGATAAAAAAGAAATAATATCAAAGAAAAACGGGGGGCGTGTGCACGGCTAGCGAGGTGTGTAGTGAGGAAAGGAGTTTGGGTCTGCTTCAGAAGCCCAAAGCTTTATGAAGATGAGGATGAACAAAGAACAAGCTCCACTCAGGTAACTCTGAATCTACTGCTCCTTATTCTCTCTGATTCTTTATTTTTCTCCAATATCTTTAGCCTATAGGTTCTGACTATCCTTGCTTTGTGGTTGTTGTTCTTGTGATGTGTATGAGAGATACAGAGAGTTGAGAATTTGATGAGAGTTGAGAATTTGATGAGAGTGAGAGAATTTGTGATGAGCGATTGATGATGATTGAAAAATGATTATGTGTAAAAAAAATGATTGAATGATGATTCTGCAGTGATCGAAAATGATTCCATCCCTTAAATGATTGATGATGATGTTGATTTATAGAGTGAGAGTGGTAATAGATTTGGGTAGCTTGGGAAATCACAGTTAGAAGTTAGGGCAATGTTAACTATGTTAGTTTTTTCAGTTGAAGTTAGTTGTGATGGATAACTCTGTTAGCTTCTATTAACCTTGTTTTTTTAATTCAGTTATGATGTTAGAGTCTAAGTTAGTGTTAGTTGCACTTAGTTAGTTAGGAAAGAGTTAAATTTTGTTTGAACTGTCTGTTATGATATCAATTAGTGAAGGAGCATTGTTAAGTTGAGTTAGTTCAGTTAGCAGGTTAGTGAAATGAAATGAAGTTGGACTGTCATAGCTTGAATGGATGGTGTGATATTGGTTTAGTTAGTTATGGCTAAATCTGTGATGCTATTTTGGTCTAGAGTTAGGTGTTAGTGATTAAGATTCGAGCTAGTTAGTAGTTAGTTGTAGTTTTATTAACAAGTTAGCTTGTTAGTTGAAATTAGAGTTATGTTGACAGTTAGTAAAGTTAGGATGGATAATTGTGATGTTAGTTTAGCAAGCCAACTGTTACTTGTTAAAATGACAGTCAAAATGAAGAATGTTTAGAATTATGAATTTCCAATGGAGGATGTTAAAATAGCAAGCAAGTGTAACTGTTATGACTTTCCCAAAGGTTTGAATTTGGTGCAAATTGGTTCTTCCTCTTCATGCTCTTGAATGCAGCAACTTGTCCATGTATTTATGTATGCAAAGTAGATTGTTGATAGGTTGTATGTAGGTTGTAACACCCCGATAATAATATGGTCATTATTTAAATTAAGTTAATAATAGATTTATTAATTTAATTAGATAATTGGATTATTATTATTATTATTGGAATAATTATTTATTGGAATGATATATAAGTTGGAATTTAGAAAAATCCCATTTTTGGTAAAAAGGTTATTTTCACGTGAAAAGGGAAAAGAGGCAGAAAGGGCAAAAAGCCAGAGAACGAAGGTTGAAGGAAGGAGAAGCTTGGAGCTCGGAAGCTGCCGGATTAACTCAGGTAAGGGGGGTTTATCATCGGTTAAAGGGTATTATATGATAATATGTACTGGGTAGTGATAACCATTGGTTGTACCTCTGATTAGATTGATGCATGATGAATCTGTGAAATATTGGATGAATGAAATTGAATGATAATTGAAAAGAATTCGTAGGAATTAGTAGGGATAATGTTAGGAACGGTGAAGACGAATAGGATATGATTCGTGTAGATGATATGGACGATTATTTTGTGTAATTTGGACTGTGGAAGGTTGGATCGGATAGGTTTCGTAACAGAGAAAGCCATAGCAGATCTGAGAGTTCTGGTTTCTGGTCATACGCGTATGGCACTAGGCAATACGCGTATGAGCTGGCTGGTACGCGTATGGAGGAGGCTTTACGCGTATGAGTGCAAAAGATGATATTTTGAACGTAAAATGGTCTCTGTTGGTACGCGTAATAGGGGATTGATACGCGTAGCATACGCGTATGAGACAGGTGATACGCGTATGAGTGGGGCGAGGAAATGCGCAATACGCGTATGAGAGTGGGCATTACGCGTATGGACTTGGTCAGGTTTGGGCAATACGCGTATGGGCTTAGGCAGTACGCGTATGGGCAGACTTGTGGTTTTCCTGAGCTGTTGTTGTGCAGTTTTTGGTTGTTTAGGCTGAGCGAGGTGACTTAGCTGATGCATGATATACGAGGGATCATTTCCCAATATTTTGGGTAGTAAGGGTATTAGTAGAGTGTGCTAATGCTGTGATTGTTGTTTGGCATAATATATTATGCTTTTGTGATAAATTGTGTTGACAATGTGTGATGGTATACGTGATGATGTGAATGTATACATTTTTGAATAGACTGTATTATGGCTTAGAGTGCGAGCATGTGTCTATTCTTGATTATTGTTGATGTTGCATTGCTAGGTGATTAGCATGCATATTGTGGCCCATTTGGGGTGGTAGCTAATTCCCATGGTGAGGAATTAGTGAGTAAATCATTTTGATTGTTGTTGTTAATGTTTGCATGCTAGGTGATTAGCGTGCATTTCATGGACCATTTGGGGTGGTAGCTAATTCCCATGGTGAGGAATTAGTGAGTGAGTCACTATGTCTCAAATGAGTGGGACTAGTGAGCTTGGTAGCCGTGCCTGGATTTGGACGGTGAGGTTGAACTATATGTTCACAACATAGTCGGTACCGCATGCATAGAGTCTCATTGCATAATGAATGTATGGCATATAATATGAAGGGATGTATTCCAGTATTATATGTGTGTTGTGTGTTGTGTTGTTGATGTTGATTATGGTTGAGAATCTACTGTTGAGTATGATGTTTGAACGAATATTGCTGTTGCTGAATGCGTAGTATGATTAGGGTGAATTAATGTGTTAATTACTTGGCAT
The DNA here is from genome assembly GCF_024323335.1 of Lathyrus oleraceus. Lineage (NCBI taxonomy): Eukaryota > Viridiplantae > Streptophyta > Magnoliopsida > Fabales > Fabaceae > Lathyrus > Lathyrus oleraceus. The sequence goes on from NC_066580.1 coordinate 352,086,150, forward strand.
TACATGTTGTTCTATAATGCTTATTATATTGATTGAGGAACTCACCCTTACACCTATTTTTCAGGTAACGAGAAATGAGTTGAATAGAAGCTAATGCTTGGAGTCTAGAGTAGTTCTTATGGGTCATGCTCTGATAGATGTAACATCGGGAGGGAATGTTTTAATTAATTTGATATTGGTGGTTGAATGATTTACATGTATTGTGTTACATGTTTTACATTGATGTTGGATTTTATTCCGCTGCGAATTATGCAAAAGAACCTTATTTTGATTAAATAAATGAGCATGACAGGACATTTTGATAATTTTGTGAAATGATTGTGTGACACCCTTTGGGGCATAATTACTCTGATGAATATATTGTTATTTTAATTATAATAATTTGGGGTATTTAGAAGGGTGTTACATTAGTGGTATCAGAGCATAGTCGGTCGAGTCGAGTCGTAATTATTTTGTTCCCCTGTACGGGATAGGTGTTGTGTAACCCTATCAGTACTTATTGTTTTAGCTTGTTGGGTTCTCAGAATAGAGATGGCTGGAAGAGGTAGAGATGATGCTGCGATTGCTGAGGCTCTGGGTATGCTAGCTGGAGTACTTGGAGGAAATCCTAATGTTGTGGGAATGGGAGCTGCTCGTCAACTGAGTGAGTTCCAGAAGAACAATCCTCCAATGTTCAAGGGAGCATACGACCCAGATGGTGCTCAGGAGTGGTTGAAGGAGATTGAGAGGATCTTCCGAGTGACTGAGTGTGCCGATAACCAGAAGGTCAGGTTCGGTACGCATATGCTGTCAGAAGAAGCAGATGATTGGTGGGTTGCTACCCGCACTGAGTTGGAATCTGCTGGGAATGCTGAGATCACTTGGGCTGTGTTCAGAGAGAGATTCCTGAGGAAGTATTTTCCAGAGGATGTTAGAGGGAAGAAAGAGATAGAGTTCTTGGAATTGAAGCAGGGTAACAAGTCTGTTACTGAGTATGCTGCTAAGTTCACAGAGCTGTCAAAGTATTATACTCCCTATAGTGAGGCTGCTGGAGAATTTTCTAAGTGTGTGAAGTTTGAGAACGGGCTGCGTCCCGAGATCAAACAGGCTATTGGATATCAGCGGATCAGAGTGTTTTCTGATTTGGTTGACTGTTGCAGGATTTTCGAACAGGATTCCAAGGCTAGAGCAGAGAGCTATCAGCAAAGGGTTGATAGGAAAGGCAAGAATCAGATTGATCGTGGAAAACCGTATGCAGCTGGCAAAGGTTCCAGAGGCAGAGTGGGATGAAGAGGCCTAGTGGAGGAGATTCTAGTGCTCCTGTTAAGTGTTACAGATGTGGTCAGGCTGGACATCGTATCCATGAGTGTACCAGTAATGAGAAGAAGTGTTTCAAATGTGGGAAAGGTGGTCATTTGGCTGCGGACTGCCGGTTGAAGACTGTGACTTGTTTCAACTGTGGAGAGTTGGGTCATATCAGTCCACAGTGTCCTAAGCCGAAGAAAGAGAATCAGTCAGGAGGCAAGGTCTTTGCTTTATCAGGTTCTGAGACTTCTGCAGATGATCGTTTGATCCGAGGTACGTGTTATATTAATGGCTTTCCTCTTGTAGCTATTATTGACACAGGTGCTACTCATTCCTTTATATCCTTGGATTGTGCTGTGAAACTTAAGTTAGAGATATCTGAGATGCGTGGTAGTATGGTGATTGATACTCCTGCAAAGGGTTCAGTGACTACTACTTCAGTTTGTTTGAATTGTCCTTTGAGTATTTTTGGTAGAGACTTTGGGATGGACCTTGTGTGTCTTCCACTAGTACAGGTTGATGTTATCCTGGGTATGAACTGGTTGGTGTTTAACCGAGTCTATATCAACTGTTTTGATAAGACTGTGATTTTTCCTGAGATTGAGGAAGGAAAGAATTTGTTTCTATCTGCAAGGCAGGTGAATGAGGCAGTAGTAGATGGGGCAGAGTTGTTTATGCTGTTAGCGACTAGGGAAGCTAAAGATAAACTGGTGATTGGTGATCTAGCTGTGGTGTGTGATTTTCCTGATGTGTTTCCGGAAGAGGTGAATGAATTGCCGCCAGAGCGTGAAGTTGAGTTCTCGATTGATTTGGTACCTGGTACTAGACCGATATCGATGGCTCCTTATCGTATGTCTGCTGTTGAGCTAGCTGAATTGAAGAGTCAGTTGGAAGATTTGTTGGATAAGAAATTTATTCGTCCGAGTGTGTCACCGTGGGGTGCACCAGTGTTGTTGGTTAAGAAGAAAGAAGGTACTATGAGGTTGTGTGTGGACTACAGGCAACTGAATAAAGTGACGATCAAGAATCGGTATCCTTTACCGAGGATTGATGATTTGATGGATCAGTTGGTTGGTGCAAGTGTGTTCAGCAAGATAGACTTGAGATCTGGGTATCATCAGATACGTGTGAAAACTGAAGATATTCAGAAGACTGCTTTCAGAACAAGGTATGGACATTATGAGTATTCTGTAATGCCTTTTGGTGTGACTAATGCGCCTGGAGTATTCATGGAGTATATGAATAGGATTTTCCATCCGTACCTAGACAAGTTTGTTGTGGTGTTTATCGATGACATTTTGGTGTATTCGAAATCTGAAGAAGAGCATGTTGAGCATTTGAGAGTGGTGTTGGGAGTTCTACGAGAAAAGAAGCTATTTGCTAAACTATCTAAGTGTGAATTTTGGTTAGAAGAAGTTAGTTTTCTTGGTCATGTGATTTCAAGAGGTGGTGTGGCTGTTGATCCTTCTAAGATAGAAGCGGTATCTAGGTGGGAAGCTCCGAAGTCAGTTTCTGAGATAAGGAGTTTTCTTGGACTTGCAGGTTATTATAGGAAGTTTATTGAGGGATTCTCTAAGTTGGCGTTACCGTTGACAATGTTGACTAGAAAGGGACAAGCGTTTGTTTGGGACTCAAAATGTGAAGAAGTTTTCCAAGAGTTAAAGAGAAGGCTAACTACTGCTCCTATTCTGATATTACCGAGTTCGTCGGAATTATTTGAGGTTTATTGTGATGCTTCATTGTTGGGTCTAGGTGGTGTGTTGATGCAGAATAAGCAGGTTATACCTTATGCTTCGAGACAACTAAGGGTTCATGAGAGGAACTATCCGACACATGATTTAGAGTTGGCAGCTGTGGTATTTGTTCTGAAGTTGTGGAGGCATTATTTGTATGGATCAAGATTTGAAGTTTTCAGTGACCATAAAAGTTTGAAGTATTTGTTTGATCAGAAAGAGCTGAATATGAGACAGAGAAGATGGTTAGAATTTCTGAAGGATTATGACTTTGGTTTAAATTACCATCCAGGTAAAGCAAACATGGTGGCTGATGCATTGAGTCGGAAATCATTGCATATGTCTATGTTAATGGTTAAGGAATTGGATTTAATTGAGCAGTTTAGAGACTTGAGTTTGGTGTGTGAGAGTACTCACCATAGTGTTAAATTGGGAATGCTGAAGTTAACGAGTGGTATTCTGGATGAGATCAGAGAGGGTCAGAAATCCGATATGCTTTTGGTTGATAAGTTGACTTTAGTGAATCAAGGTCAAGGTGGTGAATTCAGAGTTGATGAGAATGGTGTTTTGAGATTTGGTAATCGGGTGTGTATTCCGGAGGTTACAGAACTTAAGAAGAGTATTCTTGAAGAGGGACATCGTAGTGGTATTCATCCTGGAGCTACGAAGATGTATCATGATTTGAAGAAGTTATTTTGGTGGCCGGGAATGAAAAGAGAAATTGCGAGTTTTGTTTATTCCTGTTTGACTTGTCAGAAGTCAAAGATTGAGCATCAGAAGCCGTCTGGGCTAATGCAACCGTTGGCTATTCCAGAGTGGAAGTGGGACAGTATTAGTATGGATTTTGTTTCGGGTTTACCGAGAACGAGTAAGAATTTTGAGGCTATTTGGGTGATTGTTGACAGATTGACGAAATCGGCTCATTTCATTCCGATCAGAATGGATTATCCGTTAGAGAGGTTGGCTGAGTTGTATATTGAGAAGGTTGTAAGTTTGCATGGTATTCCGTCTAGTATTGTTTCGGACAGAGATCCTAGATTTACATCGAAGTTCTGGGAAGGTTTGCAGAGGGCTTTGGGAACTAAGCTGAGATTGAGTTCTGCATATCATCCGCAGACTGATGGTCAGACTGAGAGGACGATTCAGTCGCTAGAGGACCTTTTGAGAGCTTGTGTTTTGGAAAAAGGAGGTGCTTGGGATTGTTATTTACCTTTGATTGAGTTTACCTACAACAATAGTTTTCATTCGAGCATTGGTATGGCACCGTTTGAAGCTTTGTATGGTAGGAGATGTCGGACACCGTTATGTTGGTATGAGTCCGGTGAGAGTGTTGTGGTTGGACCGGAGATCGTTCAACAGACTACAGAAAAGATTAAGATGATTCAGGAGAAGATGAGAATTGCTCAGAGTCGTCAGAAGAGTTATCATGATAAGAGGAGGAAGTCACTTGAGTTCCAAGAGGGAGATCATGTATTTCTTCGTGTCACTCCGATAACTGGTGTTGGTCGAGCTTTGAAGTCGAAGAAGTTGACACCTCGATTTATTGGTCCTTATCAGATTTTGGAGAGGATAGGGGAAGTGGCCTATCGTGTCGCTTTACCGCCGTCGCTTGCGAATTTGCATGATGTTTTCCATGTGTCTCAGTTGAGGAGATACATTCATGATCCGTCGCATGTAGTCCAAGTAGATGATGTACAGGTGAGAGATAACCTGACTGTTGAAACATCACCTATGAGGATCGAGGATCGAGAGTTGAAGCAGTTGCGGGGTAAAGAGATTGCCTTGGTGAAAGTAGCTTGGGGAGGACCAGCAGGTGGCAATGTGACTTGGGAACTGGAGAGTAAGATGAAGGAGTCTTACCCAGAGTTGTTCGCTTGAGGTATGTTTTCGAGGACGAAAACTCTTTTAGTGGGGGAGAGTTGTAACACCCCGATAATAATATGGTCATTATTTAAATTAAGTTAATAATAGATTTATTAATTTAATTAGATAATTGGATTATTATTATTATTATTGGAATAATTATTTATTGGAATGATATATAAGTTGGAATTTAGAAAAATCCCATTTTTGGTAAAAAGGTTATTTTCACGTGAAAAGGGAAAAGAGGCAGAAAGGGCAAAAAGCCAGAGAACGAAGGTTGAAGGAAGGAGAAGCTTGGAGCTCGGAAGCTGCCGGATTAACTCAGGTAAGGGGGGTTTATCATCGGTTAAAGGGTATTATATGATAATATGTACTGGGTAGTGATAACCATTGGTTGTACCTCTGATTAGATTGATGCATGATGAATCTGTGAAATATTGGATGAATGAAATTGAATGATAATTGAAAAGAATTCGTAGGAATTAGTAGGGATAATGTTAGGAACGGTGAAGACGAATAGGATATGATTCGTGTAGATGATATGGACGATTATTTTGTGTAATTTGGACTGTGGAAGGTTGGATCGGATAGGTTTCGTAACAGAGAAAGCCATAGCAGATCTGAGAGTTCTGGTTTCTGGTCATACGCGTATGGCACTAGGCAATACGCGTATGAGCTGGCTGGTACGCGTATGGAGGAGGCTTTACGCGTATGAGTGCAAAAGATGATATTTTGAACGTAAAATGGTCTCTGTTGGTACGCGTAATAGGGGATTGATACGCGTAGCATACGCGTATGAGACAGGTGATACGCGTATGAGTGGGGCGAGGAAATGCGCAATACGCGTATGAGAGTGGGCATTACGCGTATGGACTTGGTCAGGTTTGGGCAATACGCGTATGGGCTTAGGCAGTACGCGTATGGGCAGACTTGTGGTTTTCCTGAGCTGTTGTTGTGCAGTTTTTGGTTGTTTAGGCTGAGCGAGGTGACTTAGCTGATGCATGATATACGAGGGATCATTTCCCAATATTTTGGGTAGTAAGGGTATTAGTAGAGTGTGCTAATGCTGTGATTGTTGTTTGGCATAATATATTATGCTTTTGTGATAAATTGTGTTGACAATGTGTGATGGTATACGTGATGATGTGAATGTATACATTTGTGAATAGACTGTATTATGGCTTAGAGTGTGAGCATGTGTCTATTCTTGATTATTGTTGATGTTGCATTGCTAGGTGATTAGCATGCATATTGTGGCCCATTTGGGGTGGTAGCTAATTCCCATGGTGAGGAATTAGTGAGTAAATCATTTTGATTGTTGTTGTTAATGTTTGCATGCTAGGTGATTAGCGTGCATTTCATGGCCCATTTGGGGTGGTAGCTAATTCCCATGGTGAGGAATTAGTGAGTGAGTCACTATGTCTCAAATGAGTGGGACTAGTGAGCTTGGTAGCCGTGCCTGGATTTGGACGGTGAGGTTGAACTATATGTTCACAACATAGTCGGTACCGCATGCATAGAGTCTCATTGCATAATGAATGTATGGCATATAATATGAAGGGATGTATTCCAGTATTATATGTGTGTTGTGTGTTGTGTTGTTGATGTTGATTATGGTTGAGAATCTACTGTTGAGTATGATGTTTGAACGGATATTGCTGTTGCTGAATGCGTAGTATGATTAGGGTGAATTAATGTGTTAATTACTTGGCATTACATGTTGTTCTATAATGCTTATTATATTGATTGAGGAACTCACCCTTACACCTATTTTTCAGGTAACGAGAAATGAGTTGAATAGAAGCTAATGCTTGGAGTCTAGAGTAGTTCTTATGGGTCATGCTCTGATAGATGTAACATCGGGAGGGAATGTTTTAATTAATTTGATATTGGTGGTTGAATGATTTACATGTATTGTGTTACATGTTTTACATTGATGTTGGATTTTATTCCGCTGCGAATTATGCAAAAGAACCTTATTTTGATTAAATAAATGAGCATGACAGGACATTTTGATAATTTTGTGAAATGATTGTGTGACACCCTTTGGGGCATAATTACTCTGATGAATATATTGTTATTTTAATTATAATAATTTGGGGTATTTAGAAGGGTGTTACATAGGTAGTTTTTACACTTGCTGGTTTGGGTTTTTTATGGCTATGCAGAGATGCTTGAGTCAATTGCTATGATGCTAATTTGATGCTTAACCGACTGTTAGGGTGAACTAGTGCTTTAAATGTTAAACTGATATGTGACTGATTGTTAGCATGTATGGGACTGGTTTGATAAAACAATTAGGTTGTTAAAGGGTGAAGAAAGCAGAGTTAGGGTTGCTATATTCTGTTTGAATTTGGTTTGAGTTAGAATGCGATTAGCTTGACTAAAAATGTTAAGTTGCAGTTATGATAATTTGTTAGTTGGAAGTTCTGTGAAATGGTGTGGGGGTATGGTTCATGATAATATGTAGTGTATGCAAATAGAAGGTTATGTACTTCTGTGATGTTAAAATGATTGAGCTGTGATGTTTAAACTAGTGAAATCGAAGCTAGTTAAATGTGTAGTTAATAGTAAAAATTACCTAGTTAGTTATCATAAATTTATTTGAATTGACAATATTGGAATCTTGATGAAATATTAGTGGTGTATTTTCTTGGTGTGGACTGTGATGTTGTTAGCAAGCTAGGGTTAGTGAATTGTTACATGAGAAATGCTAATCTTGAATTGCACTATTAATGCTTGAACCATGATTGTTTTAATGGGTTATTGGATATGAATATTGGTTAATTGGTTTGGATGCAGGTTTGATGTGAATATAGGCTAATCCCAAGCATGACATGCACTTGGTTGATGATCATGAAGCATGGAGTCTAATTATAAAGAGCAAGAAATAATATCAAGAAAACATGGAAGCTTTGAAGAACTAGAGACATCACAAGGAGATGGATTGTGCAAGAAGTAGTATAGGATCTAGGGTTAGGATTTCTTGGTGACTTTGGTCAACTAGTTGACCAAAAACTCAACAGTTGATCAATAAGTCAACAGTTGACCAGAGTCAATTGTAGGTCAAAAGTGTATTTTTGGTAGGTTTTGATTTGGTATCTTTTGTGATGTAATATGAATCTTTTTTGTAATGTAATGACTATTAAATGGTATAATGTAACTTACATCTCAAGAAATAATGCTTTCCTTCAAAAAATGGATACTTGAACATTTGAATTTGTATGACCTTGTCTTGAATGCATGAATCACACAATAATAAATAATAATCACTAAATAAGGCTTTAAATGAACATGATCATCAAAAGTCAAACTTAGATATGACTTTCAGAACCAACCATTCCGTGACGTAAATCAACCATAACCAAAGATTGTACCAAGGGTTAGGGTTTCAAGGGATAATTAACCCAAGTCAATGTAATACAATCCCAAAGTTTGATCCTCTTATATGTCATGGAAGTAAACCCTAGTCCATGAGACTTACTAAGTCAATCAACAAGAATCAAATTGAATCAATGATATTAGTTTTAAAATGGAATGAAAGAAATGACTTAAATGTCTAGGAGAATGCAAATGAATCAAAGACAAAAGTCAGATGAAAAGTGAAAAGAGTGAGATAAATTATGGGGTGTGACAAAAAGATTGAGAAACACTTAGGTAAGAAATAGGAGATGTTCTTACGAACTTGGACTTTTTTTTATATAAATCATCTTGTAATTCCTTGTAAAAACTCTTTAAGTACAATGGATCAGTGATCTACCCTTGTCCTTAGAGTGGATCAGTTTGATAAAAATGAGTAAAAATAAGTTATGTGTCCTCATCTTTTATTTTCTTCGTGTTCTTGTGGTTTCGCTTACACTATTTAGCAGATTAATTTTTTAAAATAGTTACTCTCTTCTTCCTTTTTAATTTAGAAATCATAGTTTCTACATATTCTTATTTTATAGTCTATCAATTGATATTTTCATTCTTGAACTCAAAATTATTTCACGGTTAATTCAAACAATCATACATACTTCCTATTAGAGTATAAGTAGATAAAAGGTTTAAGATGACCATCGTGGTGAAGTTTCTAATACTGGGGGGTTATGGTTTTTGGTGATTAGAGAAAGGGTACTTGTAAGGTTAACACTTCAATGTTCGAGTCAATATATTTGAGAGAGGTAAAACTATTGCAAGTGTGAATGAGAAGAATACTCCGGTGTGACTCAAAGTTACACTTATATAAAGGAGATAGTTAAAACTATTCTTGATTGATCCTTCGTGGAGTGCAGATGACCATGGGATGTGATCAATGGTGGAGATGAGGGAGAAGGCAATGCTCCTATTATGTATGACACAGGGAAGGCTCGTTTATTCGTTAGTGAGTAAAACGCTTCTGATTGATTGGGGTTATAAATTGTTTTAGTCTAGATGGGTATTCGGCCACCCTAGAACAAGTATTGTCCCCAATCCTTGTTATCAACTTTGAAGTGATAAATGTTCACATAGAAATCTCTGAGACCAGTCTAAGTGTTGGTTCCGTTGAATGAATATCATGTATGTTGAGAATGTGAGAATGTGCCCCAAGAAGAAGAAGAAAAGGAGTTCCATTGTGACCCTTAACAAAGTTAGTTAGTATTGAGAGGATGTACATCTAAGTTTTTTCTAATTGTTTGAAAATCGCAAGATTTGAATATCCAAATTTAGGAAAGCCATAGCCAGAAGCACTGATGAAGGATGTTCACTAGCAGTTGGAAATTAGGGTTCCTAACTTTTAACTTTTAATTTCAGTAGCATGCTAACTATTAAAGAGATGTACAAATTATTGTGTTTCCAAAATTCTTTACTCTATCAATATGTTCAATTATGTTTACAGTTTTAAGAACTAACCTTTAGAATGAGATTTGCATTGAATACTTCGTAATCCTGGCATAAGAGTGTCTCTCTCTAAAAAAATTTGTATGCTCAAATGTTGAATTCGAACATTCTCAAAGCCATTATCATCCTGAATCTAACATGTAATTACGAGATAAACATGTAGCCAAAGACAACTTGCCGAATTTCGCTACCTCTAAAGATAAAGAAATAACTTTTTCGGCAAGTCATCCTTGGCTGCAGCACTATATCTCATACTCACATGCAGGACCTCAGATGAACAAAGATACAGCAAATCACATCATGTTTCCATGTAATGAAGATGTATTCTTGCAATGGTAGGGAAAAAGAATTCGTTTCCAATATAAGTTTTTTTTGTTGACAAACTAATTCTAAGAGATTTTGGAGAAGAGAAAGAGACCTGCCTCTATGTATTTAACTTGTTTATTTCATGATGGTTTTGGAAGAGGATGAAGAGAAAAGAAAGCACATTGGTTTTATAACTTTAGTTTGCATCATTTGAAGGTTGTGTTTGTTTGTGACTTATTAGGGTATTTTATTGTATTCCACTAGTAACATATAAGATAGTAATTGTGAGTGAGACATAAGAGGGTTGCAAAGTCTCAAATACCCTAGTTTTCTACTTGCTATTGGAAGAAAAGTAATGCTATAAAGAAGTATGGACACTTGACGCAATACATCACTGACATGTCGAAATCGGATTTTTTTTAATATAATTATAAATATCAGGATCGTGTTTGTATACATTGACACAAACACAAATACGATTTTTATGCTTTATTAGTGTTCGTGCTACAATCATAAAAATAGTTAACCAAAAGACTAATCTATTAAAGGGAGATTTCAAACTTTTAAACTCTACTTTATCATAATGCATAATCCAAATTAGCAATGAATTCATATAATTAGAAAATGGCAGGCTTGCATGATTCACTTCACTAGATACCTCTTCTAGCATATTAGGCTCATTATGGAAACAAATCTTATCACTTTCAGTGAGAAAAGATTGAGGTGAGGTGAGGTGAGATCAGCTCTTGTCAGTTAGAAAGTAACTCCCATCACATGCAAGTTGTGTAAGGAATATTTCAGGATCAATGTTTTAAGAAAAGATCCAAGTTGCTAAGGGATATAGAAAGGGATGGTGAGTTCAGCATATGCATATAAATTACAATAAATTATAAGTGATGAACATGAAAAGTTTCAAAGGAATATTAGAAAATGTTTCTTTAGATTTTCTTGTCTTATAATAACGCAATTATAAAAAGATTAACCTAAAAAGTGTTGCTTTGAATTCTAAGTTTACATATATTTCTATAATCCCGCATTAATATTGTTTCATTTTGGAATAGGCCAAAATCTATTAGAAATTGAGAAAAATGGATCATCTAAATCACAGAAAGTGAAACGGACTAGAACATGAACACATCTTAGAGGCATATTTGATCAGGATTGATTACCTTTTGTAAAGCTTAATGTTTCAAGAATTTGCAGGATTCTCGTAGATTTATTTCCTGAAACAAATTTCTCTAAAGAAGATTTTGGGTTTTTAAATCTTAGATCCGCCTATGAAGACTAAAGAGTAGTATAGACTCATGTACATACTATTCAAAAAACACTTTGAGCATCACTAATAATGGGATTTTAGTGATTTCTTAATCTTTAACTTTCCTTGCTTATTTTTTTTAATCATTGGAGTGTGATGATGTGGCAACATTTATTGCTTATATTTAAGGGATAGAATTTGTTGAAACAAACTGAAAAAATAAGGAATTTAATATTAAATTATTATTTTTAAATTAATTCAATTGAAAAGTGGTAATTAAAATGTAGTACAAATAAAATAACATAAGTTGGTAGGATCAAATATTAGTTGCTTAGTTAAACAAAAGCATTGGGATTTTGGATTGTTTGTTTGAAAATTTGAAAATAAAACGCAATAGAAGATAAAGACAGCAGTTGAACAAATTAAAAGATATTATGAATGAACATGCTAGTGAAGGTGTATGATCAGATTCGTCAATAATGATACATTAACATTGCAATAACTTAATTCAATAGCATTGACTAGCGGTTCTTAAGGGTGTTTACTTTTAAGTCCTTAGTGAGAAAACCTTTAATCATTAAAATTAATCCATATGTTCATAGTGAATTATAGATGAAATTAAACATTATTGTAATCAAGAATATTTCGATTTTCACAGGGTATCCCTACGCCTAGGTGATATCTACTACGAATTACTCACAATTAAGCATTAACAATGGCGGTCAAGTCTAAATATTAACCACAAATCAGACTTAATTTTTATGAAAGAGAAAGCATTACGTAAAAAATTGTAAATAAGTCAATTATCATAAAATCAAAGTCATTACAAGGTAAAAATCTAAAATTGCATCATAAATCTGAATTAGGGACACCCCCTAGCATTGGGGGGTTTCGCTACTCATAGTCATAAAGAAAAACATGAAAAAGGTATAGACATTACAAATCAATGGAAGAAAAGAGGTCTTCAATCACAAAAGTTCATGAAAATCTTGATCCACCACGAATTCTTCAGTGCTCCAGCCTTCAAAACGCGTTCTCTGTACTCACAAATCGTTCAACCCTTAGAAATTCATGTTTTTAATCTAAATAGATAAATCCTGTGCTTTTTAAGATTTGGGTTGTGTCATACGTGTATGGCCTCCTCCTCCTATATGCGTATGGGCACTTTTTACCCTTACTCATACACGTATGGCCCAGGGTAGGGCGTATGGCCCAGCTGGAGCCATACGCGTAAGGCTTCTGTTGCATAGATGAGGCCTAGTTGGCTGGTCTCATACACGTATGAGCCTTCCCATACGCGTATGAGCATATGCTTGATTTTCACCCCCTCCTACTGTTACGCGTATGTTGGGGGTGAGGTTGAGTGGCCATACGCGTATGAGAGGCCACATACCCGTATGGGTAGAAAACTTGATTTTTCTTCTTTTTCTTCTCCTGCTCATGCGTTGTCGTCCGGTTTCTTCTCTGATCTAGATCGCTTTGATCTTTCATCCCTGTAAACACATCATACACTACCTCAAGCGTGTAAAATAGTTCTAAATTATTAAAACAATAGCAGATCAAACTATTGTAAAAATCTACCAAAATAAACTTAAACTACTAGCCAAACTCACAACAATTCACATATTTTTGGCATTCAAATGACATCAAAACTAACATAAATAGTGACTGATCAACAAGACATTCATATCGCGATGTATTCTCACATTTTGGATAATTACAAGGAAGCCGAACAATACTTATCACTCATTGATGGAATGATTTATATTAAAAATCGAAGATAAAAAGCATGATGTACCTATAGTGTGTTCTTCAGGACCCTTTAGTGGAATCACCCCATCAAATCCCATTAAGGGTCATAGTTGCAATCACCATCCAGCGAAAGGATGCTTTACTTAAAAAGTCTTAAGTTGAAGCTACAACTCGGCTACGCCGACCTAAATTTAAGGGTTACTATTTCGATCTAGACCAATGAGCAAACCGCAAGAAACCGAGTCGTCCAAGTCGTAGGAAACAAGGAGGACTGTGATATGAACACACTCTAAAGGTATAACTAATCAACGGTCAGTGACACTTGTAGGTTGTCAGATGACAAGAACTTACAGGTTCTTCTAACATTTGTCCCCCCGGAGACAAATGTCTCTCTAAAGAAGATTTTAGGGCCTATAAATTCTAGAACACGACTATAAAGTCTAAAGAACAAATTCATGTACACACTATTCTAAAACCCTAAATCTGACACTTAATATTGTTATTGACTTGATCGTTAGAGTATTTGCAGATACCCCACCACCAATTGTTCATGTGACAATCGCTCGTCCTAAAGTTAATCAACATCATCTTCAAAACATCTTTCAAATTACTATTTTTCTCTTTGCACTTTTGAGAGTGACAATAGATCAATGATTAATAATAACAACAATTATCATAAAATTAAGAAAGTACCCATTTTCCCGAGAAGACACGCCACATTGGTGTGGTTATGTTGTGGGATGTGTATAGTAGATAATAATTATTTCATGAACTAAATATGATGCTAACAGAACAAAACAACTGGTGGTGCCTCCCACACTCTTGAAAACCTGAAAATGCCCTTATGTGTTCGGAGATGCATCTTTGTACGCACACAAAATTACATCAATTTTTTATTTTCTGAGATTCACCCCAATTTTTTTAAAAAAATATGGTCTGGAGATGCATCTCCATATAATATTTGGGTGTATTCGAAGATGCATCTCCGAAATATCCTTTGCACTCATTTATGGGATTTTGTTATTAACACAACTGATTTAAATAACAAGTCAGTGAGATTTCTGGAGATGCATCTTCGGAAATGTCCAGCCTGAAATTTGATAAAACACCACCTTGCATGATTTTCTTCTTCATGTTAAAAACATACTACATTACAAAACCGTTAAAAAACTTCTCTCATTCTCAATCAAGTTTTCAACACCAAAATATCATTCTTGTATTTCAAAGGGTTTGATTGAAGTGGATGCGACGATTCAAAGATCAACCAGAGATATTTTAAGAATGTTGCAACGTCCTGAACCACCTGTTTTTAATGACATGTAATGTTTATCTATGTAATAATGTTTATTTTGATGTTAATTTATGTTGGTTTTCCATTCTGCCATTGTTTCTGTCTATTTCTGTTTTGAACTAATAGAGCATATGTCGGAGATGCATCTCCAGAAAGCTCATAGACTAATGAACTAAGGGGGTCACGGAGATGCATCTTCGAATCAATCTTTTGTGAATATGGAGATGCATGTCCAGATCAAATTTGAACATAATAAAAGTTTCTCACCATTTTCGTCTCAATTGTGTGTGAAAAATGTGCGTCTAAAGATGCATCTTTGATCATTGAAAATATTTTAATTTTTTCACGATGGTGGAGGAGAGCTCCTAAAGGTGAAAATAACAATTTAAAAGCTTTTGATAAAATAAAGTATCATTAAATCCTAAACAAACATTTATGTATAAAACTATCAAACACGCAATGTTGTATAAATATTAGTGGGGAGTATTACATGGAAAACAAAATAGTAGTGACACAACTTAAGATTGATGTTTTTTTAGGAAGAATAAAGGGTTTTTTTTACAAAAATAATCCACTTTTTCAAGGAAGTTCCCAAAATATCCCTGGTTTCAAAAAAAATTCCAAACTACCCCACTTTTAGGAGGAGTCGCCAATTAAATTGGAGACTCCTCTTAAAAATTGAATGGAGCCGCCAATTGGATTGACTAGGGCAGGTGCCCTAGCCAATCCAATTGGCGCCCCTGTGTAGGGTTTAGGAGGAGGCGCCAATTCAATTGGAGACTCCTCCTAAAATGCAATTTTTTTTGGTAAATGGTATACGTGATAGATAAATTTGATATAGGACAACTTGATATTAATAAAATTTATCGTTTACACAAAGAAACCTAATGGTGATGACCGGGATCACCTAACCGACCTCCGGTCCCACATCCCCTAGCTACCCTAACCCGTGGCCCTAACCCACGTTGACGATTCTGTACCGGTATTTGAGCATCTGAGGGTCCAGGAGCGTCAATATCAACTACAGGAGAAGGTCTGTTGAGGTAGTCAGACAAGTTGGCATAGTCTTCAGTATGCATCGATGGTGTACCGTCGTAGCTAAGCTCATGACCCATGTCAGAGAAGTTGGGATGTGGTTGACTCATTGATGGGCGACCGGGACGGTTGAAGGGAGACATGGGTGTGAACGATGCGTCGAGGAAAGGTTGGAAAGGTTGTTGGGGTGTTTGGTAGAGATAGGGTTGTTAGATGTTTTGGTTTTGTGAGGTTTGGGCTTCTTGGCTACGGTAGGAGGAGGGGCGGTTGGTGTTGAATGATTGTTGGGTGTTCTGGCTTAGGCGACTTTGGTAGGGTGGTGGGGTGGGTGCGAAGCAATGTTGAGTCTCATGTTGATGGTCAATTTGTTGGTGGTGGTATGGGGTATGCTCTTGGTATTGGGGTTGGGTGTATGGAATATTTTGGTTGTATGTTTGTGTGTTGGTTGAACGGAACGTTTGACGGAAAGGGGGTTGTGTGTATCCGGTCTGACACTGTTGTTGGGGGTTTGATGTTGAGGTGTCAGGTGTGTAAGTCATCTGGCGTGGGTCGTACAAGTACATATCCTCGACGATGAACTGAAAACCAACCGATCTGTACCAAGCCATATAAGTACGACTTGGTTTTTCTTCAGTTGGCATGACTGCGTCAGTTAACACATGGTCATGACTGTGCTTCCATTTGCGACACTCTGATCTTGCGAAGCTTTGCCATGGATTGAAGTTCCATTGGTCGTTAACTTTGCGCAGATGCCTTTCTCCTAGGCTAGTTGGGGGATCTGGGATATTTTGGAGCATACCGAACTGCAGCTTCACACGATCACTGTTGTTCATCTCCACAGTTGTGAATTGTATTATCGGTGTGCATGCAGTCCATACAGCCGCGTCTTCAGCGTTGACCTCATGGTCATGATCCAAATTAAGGTATGGACGCCAAATGAACTGAAATGTGAAAGAAGATAGGATTATAGTTAATGTAGAAGAAGTTAACAAAATATAACGAAATAATTAAATTATTTTCCTTACGTCTATCGGTCGAAGGTGATCCAACAGGTTGCGATACTGAGTAATACAGTGTCTTGGACATCTGTTGTAACTCATACCACGTGCAGACCATCTACACCAAAAAGTCAAAAAATATTAGTTAGAGGTAATAATCTTTAAAGAAGTAAGTAAAGATATAGCAATTTAAACAACTTACTTTTGTGCATACGGAATGTGAAAGGGTTGTTATTGACGGGTGCTATGACGGTAGTCTTGACCAACCCCATGCTTGTAGCAAAACAGCACATCTAGAAAATGTAGATGTGTCTTTGTGTGAGTTTTTGCACAAGGAGCTATAGAGATAAGCTAGACAAGCAGATCCCCAACTGTAACTTCCTATTCTATCTACATGTCTAAGTAGACGTAAATACATAATATGCATACTAGAACCACTACCTTCGGGAAATAAAAATGAGTCAATTAACAGCATAATGTAACACCTAGTTTTTATTATTCGAGCATCTTCGGTAGAATGCTCATCTAAGTATAAACTATTATAGTACGACTTAAGGCATGAGAGTAGGATACCTTGACCTCTTGCATTATCATCTAACAAATCAGTCTCCAAGAGATCCATGCAAATTGAATTTGCATAGTTGGTTTTACCATTAAGAGCCTTACCTTCAATGGGTAGTCCCAAAAGCATGTAGACGTCTTCTAACGTCACGATACACTCACTGGTTGGGAACCAAAATGTGTGTGTCTCTAATCTCCATCTTTCGCATAAAGCTAGAGTGAATTTGTTATCTATGGACCAAGACAAAATCTTGCTTATATGACCAAAACCGGCGAGTTCAACATAAGGTTGAATCATCGGGTCCATATGGACATATTCGTGGACCCGAGTTCGGAACCTTGATACATCCTATAAAAGAAAGAATAAAAAACTTGACTAAGTTGGTATGTTAAAATAAAAGGGGGTTGGTGAAGATGAAAGATAAAAAGTTAACAAAAGAAAAAACTTACATATGTTGTGATGTTTGCAACCGTTCCTCTATGTGATTCGCCCATTATGAGGATAGACATTTTGTCGGGGGGTGGTGTAGATGAAACTACAAGAAGTTGTTGCAGATGAAATTGTAGAAGAAGTATTGTAGAAGAAGTAGTGAGAGTGAAGGTGTGGAAGAAGTGTTGATGGAGTGGATGTATTTATAGGCAAATGGATGGGAGCATGAAAAATTATGCTTGCATGGTGTCTCCACTTGAATTGGTGACCATGTACAACCTTTAAGAGGGGTCTCCATTTAAATTGACGCCTCCATAGGGACATGCATGCAAAACCTAGGTCTGATTGCTTGGTTTCGAGGTCTGAATGCATGCTTTGACAAGGTGTCTCCACTTGAATTGGCGCCCATGTGCAAGGAATGAGTGGGGGCACCAATTCATTTGGAGTATGTGTCTGCATTTCTGACACGTGGCTGTCTTGTCTCTTGCATGCTGAACATGTCACTTCTTAGTAGCTTGCATGGTTGACACATCATTTCGGAGTAGCTTGCATGTGCGACACGTTATTTCGGAGTAGCTTGCATGTGCGACACGTCACTTCGAACTAGCTAGCATGTGAGACACTTCGCTCCTCTATTTAAGTGTCTTACTATCAACATCCAAGACATTTCACTCACATTCATCTTCAGTAAGAAAATAGTTTTCATCTGCACAATGTCATCTTCATCATTATACAGTGTCAACGTTCACTGCAACGGTGAAACATACGAGTCTGAGCTATATGGTTTTTGTTTTCGAAACACCGATACCATTAGACTCACGATCAAGAGAAATGCAACCTTCTTGCATTTGAAAAAAAAAAGAATACAATCTTGTATAGGATTGGGTATTGTGTCAAAGATCACATATCAAAATCCAATATTTTTTTAGAATAGTCAATGCAAGTATTTCCCCCTTAAGGTACGAGACGATGAAGATGTTGAATACATGTTTGTTAGTCATGAACATTCAGGCTGCAACTGTATTGAGTTGTACATTACTCTTCAACCATGTATACCATCTCAACAGTCTCAACTAACCGGTCAGGATGAATCTGGTGAAGATGATCCACAATGGTCAGATGAACTCAACCCAGAAGCAGAAGCAGAAGTGGACGTCGTTGATGAAGAAGAAGAGGAGACCGAGATACAGGTTGATCACATGCTAAACAACGACGATGAAGATGATGATCAACCACCACCAATACCTCCTAGTCATGTCTACAATCCGCCTTAACATATGACAAATATGAATCTTCACGACGATGAAACATCCAACAGTGTTTTCTATAATCCGTATCCGAGATCAAAAGGCGAATTAAAGGTGGGAGACATGTTTCGTACCAAAGAAGAATGTGTTCTGGCTATCAAAAAATTTCACATGAACAACTTTGTTGACTTTACAGTGAAACGCACTGATTCTAGAAGGTATGTTATCGAATATCGTAACATGCTTTGTAAGTTTCGTTTGGCTGCATCTTACAAGAAGAAAAACGACTCTTGGGAGATCGCTTCAATAGACCCACCTCACAGTTGCATTGCAACTAACGTTGAACAAGATCATTGTAAACTAAGCGCAACGTTGATATGTCAAGACATTCTGCCGTTGGTTAATAAAGACCCATCGGTGAAGGTGAGTATAATTATATCCCATATCAGAATAATATATGATTATACTCCATCTTACAAGAAAGCCTGGATTGCAAGGACAAAGGTTGTTGAATAAGTTTTCGGCAACTGGGAGGATTCATACAAGGAATTGCCACGATTTTTATGGGCACTAAAAACATATGTCCAAGAACTGTGGCAATTATGGAGACATTGCCAGCGATGATGCCAGACCGAACCTGTGCTACAGGTAATAGAATCTTTCACCGTCTCTTTTGGGCATTTGACCCGTGCATCAAAGGTTTCGCGTTCTGCAAACCTATTATTCAAATTGATGGCACTTGGTTATACGAAAAATACAAGGGTACTTTGCTCATGGCGGTTGCACAAGACGGTAACAACAATGTCTTTCCCATTGCCTTTGCTCTTGTTGAAGGTGAAACGGTTGGTGGATGGGGTTTCTTTCTTCGACATCTCAGAACGCAAGTGGCTCCACAAACCAATCTTTGTTTGATTTCTGATAGACATGCTGCCATTGAGAGTGCCTAAAACAACCATAACAACGGATGGCATGATCCTCCTTCTACCCATGTGTACTGTATCAGACACATTGCACAAAACTTCATGCGTGCTATAAAAGATAAGAATCTTCGCAAGAAGGTGGTGAATGCTGGGTATGCTCTAACTCAGTCGTCATTTCAATATTATTATGATGAAATTAGACTGTCTAATGAAGACGCAGGGAGATGGCTAAATAACATACCAGTAAAGCAGTGGACAAGGGCATTTAACAGAGGTTGTCGATGGGGCCACATGACAACAAACATTGTGGAATGCATGAACAGGGTATTCAAAGGAATTTGAAATTTGCCGATAACCGCCTTGGTAAGATCAACCTATTATAGGTTGGCTTCTATGTTCGCAACCAGAGGTGAAAGATGGAGTGCGGTGTTAATGTCCGGGCAAGTATTCAGTGAGTGTTGCATGAAGGTCGTGAAAGAGGAGAGCATCAAAGCTAGCACATACGCTGTAACAGTCGTTGACCGTCATAGGCAAAATTTCAGCGTCCAGGAAACAATGGATCACAACAAGGGGAGACCAAATTTAGCCTACGCTGTTAGACTAAACAGAAGTTGGTGCGATTGTGGAAAATTCCAGGCCTTCCACATACCTTGCTCCCATGTCATTGCAACATGCGCTTATACTCGTCAAGACGCTTACAACCATTTATCTGATGTGTACAAGGCCAACACCATCATGAATGTATATAATCAAAGCTTCTCAGTACTACCAATGGAGGATTACTGGCCTCCATATGAAGGTGATATTGTTTGGCACAATGACGAGATGCGTAGAAATAAAAAAGGAAGGCTAAACAACACACGTATCAGAACAGAGATGGATTCCACAGATAAAATGACAAGATTATGTAGTATCTGTCGTTAACCAGGACACAACAAGAACAACTGTCCCAATCGAGGAGCATCATCTAGGTCTTAAGCTTTTTGTAACATTGTATTTCTGTAACCTTCAATCATTATATATCATTAAGTTTTTGTTACAACGAGGTTCACAACAAACATCAGTACAAAATAAGCTATCTGAAAACATAAATATTTCTAACTGATTACAACAATCAAATTGATGCCGTCTCGACCGAACATCATTTCCCTAGCATCCTTATCAATCTTCATTCACACCCAACCAAAGATACTGTCAAGTCTCTCAATACTTCTAATTTTTTCCCCTTCTGGTATTTTCCCATCTAACCAACGAACCAACGAACCAACTCCCGCTTCAGTTGATCGAACGTAGTGATGTTCCAGAACAACATCAGCATCTGAGGTTCGTCTCTCGCATAAATGACCTTACCGTATCGGCGACGAACACCAAACATGATTGTCAAATGATTGTATGAGATGTGGAACATTTACTCACACAACGCATCTATTTATAACACAAAAATTGCATTTTAAGAGGAGTCTCCATTTGAATTGGCGCCTCCTCCTAAACCCTACACAGGGGCGCCAATTGGATTGCCCTAGCCAATCCAATTGGCGCCTCCATTCAATTTTTAAGAGGAGTCTCCAATTCAATTGGCAACTCCTCCTAAAAATGGGGTAGTTTGAGATTTTTTTTGAAACTAGGGGTATTTTCGGAATTTTCTTGAAAAAGTGGGTTATTTTTGTAAAAAAAACGAATAAAGGTAGATTGAGTTTTTGTAAATTTCTTTTAATTTTTAAAGTTTGAAAATAAAAAGAAAATTGTTTAATAATTTAATTTTATAAAACTATTTTTAAAAATTATTTTCTATTTAAATTTTTTAAAAGTTAAAAATTAAAATAGATTTTAAAAGTTCCGTTTTTGGTTTTTAGTTTAGAAAATTAGAAAGAAAAAAAAAGAAAAAAATTATACACTTTTCATTAATAGCAAATTTATAATATTGTATAATTTTAAAAATAAAAGTAACAGATATACTTTTTTTTTTTTTTTGATTTAAAATTAATTTATAAAATAATTTTTTAAATCTAAAAACTAAAACTAATTCAAACAAATCCTAAAAATTTAGAGACAACTCAACTTGTTTGATTTTAAATGCTAATTAATTTTTTTCTTAAATTATGTTTTTCTTTGTGTTTTTGTCGGAAAAATAATTTCACACCCTGGAATTAATTCATACACTAAGTGTTTGAATTGATAATTGGAAGTTTTAAAGTAACGCATGGCTCCTTTTGAAATAGTTTTCTATTTTCATTTTTGATATTTTAAAAGTTAAAACTAATTTTATATTAAATTTTAAAAATCTAATTTTTAATTTAATTATGTATATGTTTTTTTTCAAAGGAGAGGGAAAATGGAGGGAAAAAAATTAATTAAACCTATCAATCAATAGAAAACATAACACAATCAACTATAGTAATATCTCATGTTCACTGAATTCTAAGTTCTAGAGACGAGTTGTCCATCTTATGTTCTTCAATATGGCACCATATGGTAATTTTTTTATGCACCCGGTACTAGCCATCTCAATTAGGAAGTCGCTTTCCAATTCGAGTAGATCCAACCACTTGTCTGAACACAAGATCGTCTTCCTTCATTTTTCTTGGAATCATCTTGGAATTGTATCATTTGGCACCTCTTTTCTTTGTTGCAAACTCGGAAATGTGGGGATCTCTTTAGCCTCATCGATCGCATTAGAAGTACATCTAAGTCGTAATTCATTTTTTATGCCTAAGAATTCAATTAATTTAGCTTAATGATTGTTAAACACCGTGTCAGTATAGAAAAAATATGGATCGTCTTAGGACATTGTCTTATCTTCTTCATTGAAATGTTCACGTCGTCGTGTAGGCATGTAAATTTCAAGTGGTAACATGTTGTTTGTGCCATAAACCATCTTGAATAGCATTTCCTTAATGGTGGAGTGGGGTGTCATATGATATGACCACAAAACCTTTGTCAAAATTCTATTTAAGTACAACTACATGCCTTGGGCGATAAAATGTCAAATTAATTAGAGTGAAAAAAGGAAGAATATACCTCATGCAATAGTTTATCCCAAAGACCATCAATATCGTCTAACTTCTTTTTTATCCCTCAAAGAATTCTTTTGTTGGTTGATTATGTCTGCCCATTAATCTGTGGGTGGACAACTAAGACAAACTTCGTTTGAATTCCCGGTTGGTTGCAAAACTCCACCACAGTTGAGCAGGATAAATAAGTCTCGTTATCTAAGGAACTACTTATCGACAAACAAAACATACAAATAATTTTCTTCTAGTTGAATCATCATTCTCTTTTTGTTGTGATTTTAAAAACATGAGAATTTTGGTTAGCGCATGATGAAGATTGGAGTGCCTCTGACATTTGTCATATTTTCTATCAAACTTTGTGTTATCCTTTATCAGGGTTAGCCAATAGTACTCAACTCTTAGCAATTTGTGGTCGAGGACTCATATGCCAATATGGCTTCCACAAACCCCCTCACAGACCTCAGTGAGAACTATGGCACTCTCATTCTTGCCTAAGCATCTCAGCATGGGGGAGCCATTCCCATCTTGTTTACGTGCTACCACAATGTCATTTGTTGCTAATTTTCTAATCTTCTTTGCTCTAACCTTGCTTGAAGGGTGTTGATCTTTTGTCAGGTAGTGCATTATATACGCCATCCAATTAGGGTAATGGGTGACATATATGGTGTTTACTTCCTCCTTCTTTGTGTCTGGAGTGACTATGGTTTCTTATATCATTGTCTTGTTGTGACCTGGCTTTTTGGTGTTAGCCAGGTTCGATAAGAGATTTGTCAGAGTGTTCTGTTCTTTAAATACGTAGACTATTTCAAAATAAATAAATAAATGTTTATCTAAGTACCATATTAAGGAAATGAGTTTGGCCTCCTACGTCTAATACTCATCGGTGACTTGATTGGTGATTAAATTTGTTATATGTCAATCTTGAAAATAGAAATGAGTTTGGTCTCCTATGTCTAATACTCATCGGTGACTTGATTGGTGATTAAATTTGTTATATGTCAATCTTGAAAATAGAGGTTCATTAGTCTAAGTATGTTTTCTTGCTATAAAAAAGAGACTTAAGTTATAATAGAGATGTTCTTTCTTTGAACAATTTATTCTTGTAACAATATTAAAAGAAGAAAATATAGTCTAACATTGTAAGAAGCCATTATTTGAAGGCTTTATTATTATAATTGTTGTTTTCAAAATGAAAAAACAACCAAACTATTTTTCTATTCACTCATCTAATCATCACAATAATAAAATTGAGTACTTAACACAAGTTCTTGTGAGAAGTGATTTATTTATCACGTGAAATAATAGTGTACTTGCGGTCGTACCATTCGATAAGGATGGAATAGATTATCCTGACCCAAATAATGGCTAGATAACACCAAGTAGATTATCATGACTCAAATCTTAGTTATGATTAACTTATAATTTATATACTGAACGTGAAGTCATATGAAATTTGTTTAATGGAAGCATTGGTGGCAACATGGATTTGTCATTGTGTTTTCATACATTGAGATATAAAAGTTGTATGGTATATGAGATGATTGATTCTAGATAACGATATTGAGTAGGTGTTTTTTTTGTGTTTGGCATATTACTTGGGTATTTTGCAATATCATATCTCATTTATGTTGTAACTATAATTGTACACGTATACGTTTTTGTCTTGTCTTTTATTTATGTTTTTAGATCCTGTCGGTCAAAGTTCACAGAAAAAGCTTGATGTTATAATGTTTATTATGAATGCAATTAGCATTGGAGACACCAATAACACATGATGATGGTCATTGTTTATTTAGATAACTAAATTGTCTTAAGTAGTTTTAGCTTTTGAGTCTTTTGATAAGTAATGCATTCTCGACATTTGGCTTCACATGTACCATATAGTATCCATAAGTTCCACAATCACCCGGTGTTTATAATAGAACTTGCATACCCTCACCCGCATATAAACCAACTCATTATGTTTCAAAAACTAAATTAGATGATTTAAGTCAAGTCGTGTTTTTATGCTTAGTGTTAAGAATCTTATATTTAATTAGATAAAGCCTAACCATAACTTTGTTAATACCATATAATAACTCCATTGAATTGAAACTATTTAAAAATATACTCTCATTTTGCCGACTTCATTTGCAAATGCAACTAGTTGCAAGATCCAAATATATTTTATTTATTTAATAAAATTGATCATTCTAGTTTTTTTTTTGGTATCTATCTATCTATGTTCCTAGTTCTATATATACACCGTGACTTTGTCGCAACGCAGTTCGAGATGCTCATCACATAGCAATCTATCACTTTTCTCTTCTCCTTTCATTCAACCCAAGATCGCAATTTCAATACTCCATTTCTTGCATTACGGTAACGATACAATCTCTTCATCTTAATTACGTTTCATTTCATACTCAATTCGATTCATTGATCCGTGTTTATCATCATTGAAAACTCTTATTTTATTAATCTTACAATTGATTTTTTTTGGGTATTTATGTAGAAAAAGAGAGATTAAGCAATGTCAGATGGTAATAATATTGATGACGATGTGAAGAATCAAGTTCACCGTGATAATAACAATAATTCTGAGGATGATCTCAAAGCTTCTGAGACAGATGCTAATAATGAAAACTCAATGCCCTCTTCTCAACAAGAGGTAATTGTTTTTGCTCCATCGTTGTTTTTTCAAGAATGATTTTCTTTTTTAGTTTGAGAATGTTGATTTTTGGGGCTGGTTGTTCTTTATGTTGTTGGATTGAAAAAATATCAACTTTTAAGTTATCTTTGGTTAAAGAATATATAGTTGTATGTGTTCTTGTGCTTATTACTCTCTCCGGTCTTATTTATAATATTTATAAGAAAAAATTTACTGTTTGATTAAATAATCAGAGAGAGAGAGAGTATGTTAAGTTCATTGATATTGATATAAAAGGTATGTCTATGGTAGTGTTTTCAGAAACTGCGAATTTAGGCATTCGGCACATAGTGGGCGAGATTGAGATCAAACAGCTCAAATTTTGATGCAGATTTTGATCTTTTTAAATTGAACTTACTGAACTTGAACTTTGGATCGTTTGATCTCGATTCAACAACTAAGAATCTGCCGAATGTGTCAACCCGGGTTGTGTTTTTAAATCTTGTCCAAACCTTACTGACTATTTAGGGAAAATTTCGTCAGGTTATTTAACATGATTTAAAGTTTCAAACCGGTAATTCAATTTTTGATGGTATTGGCTGGAAAATAGCTATTTGTCCTACGCCGTAGTCTTTTCTAAAAGATGAAGGACTTTTTTTAATCTAAGAAAAACATAAATGAAAATTTGAAACTTAGAGTTAAGTTAAAGGACCCTTGATGCAGGCCTACTATTTAGTTACACATCTAAAGGGAATGTTAGGATTGGAAGTAAGTTTTTGCATCAGTTCAAGATATTATTATTTTCATTTGTTGGTGAAAAATCTGTTGTACTAAGTTTTTGTAAGCTTAGATATTACTGAGATCACTCCTCAAGCATTGGAGAGGCATTATAAATGGTTTCTTACCTCATTGATGGTTATTCTTGGCATTAAATCTCGCATTATGTTATTATGCTGCAAATTTATTCCTGCAGGAAGACGCTGTAAGGAAAAAGTATGGAGGGAGATTGCCAAAGAAGCCTCCACTAATATCCAAGGTTTTTTTTTCCTTATCAGTTTCTTCTTCAACGTTTCATTTCCTGTATTGCTATATTATTTGACAATATA
Organism: Lathyrus oleraceus; assembly: GCF_024323335.1. NCBI lineage: Eukaryota > Viridiplantae > Streptophyta > Magnoliopsida > Fabales > Fabaceae > Lathyrus > Lathyrus oleraceus. The sequence continues at coordinate 352,112,431 of NC_066580.1, forward strand.
TGTGTTTGTGTGAAATGTACTTACTTTTGAACGATTTTTGTTCATGAATAAATTCGTTTTTTTGGCAGGATCATGAACGTGCTTATTTTGATTCTGCTGATTGGGCTTTGGGGAAGGTATTTTCTGGTCATTATGCTATTAAAATTTTCAATGTAACCTTCAATACATTTCATTTGAATACCTGAGATCTCTGTCTTATCTCTATATGATTACTCATATAGCAAGGAGCACAAAAGCCTAAAGGACCACTTGAAGCACTCCGTCCAAAACTGCAGGTAAAATTATTAGTTAACTTTTTCACACTTGTGTTCACATGAATACTTGGCCCTGTTTGGATAAACAACTAAAATAAGCGCTTACAGCGTAAGTGCTTATCATATAAGTCTCTATCTATAAGTTATTTTTATAATAAAAAATTAAAAAATAAAGTCAAATTGTTTTCATATAAATTGTTAGTTGTTTTCTTAAGCTATACTTAAGAGCTCATGAAAATAAGTTCGAAATAACTTATAAACATGTCACAACTTATTTTCATAAGTTCTACCAATTAGTCTCACAAGTGTTTTATACCAATAAGTAAGCTCAAATAAGAAAAATCTAAACGGTCCTTAGTGTGTTTGGATATGAACAATTTCAGCCTTCAAAGTAGTTCTAGCTCGAAACGGAAACAACGGTAGGGCTGCTTTTCCAAACGATGTTTCCTAAATTTAGTTAGTTCAAACTTAAGTTTGCAAACTTTAGTCCAAACATAGATTAAGTTTATTCTTTTCTGCATTAGTTCTGATATTGCTTTATGCTCTCTGTACCCTGTCTTGGGGTCCTACCTACATTGGTATTCAGCCAACTCAACAGCAGGCTCGATCAAGGCGCTCAGCTTATGCTCCAGGAGATGGTTCTGAAGGTATGTGCAAATGCAGCTCCATTTCTTGTATACCATAAAGTTCATGTCTGTTAAAACTCAAAACTGTTTTGTGGTATATTTCTTTTTTGACAGTTGACGGTGATATTGCGTCATCAGAGGATTCAAGTGCTACCGAAGATGTTGCTACTCAAGATGTTGCCGGTGATAAGAGTGATGCTGCTCAAGACCAAAGTTGCCATTAGTAGCTATGGGTTTGAGCTATAAATTGCATTTTGACAGTGGTGGCTTTCTTGTCTGAGTTTACATGCAAATGATGATGCATATTAGAGTTGGTTGTGCTAATAACTAGTTTGAAGCGGTTGTAACCATGGATTTCATGATGTGCTAGGATTGCACAGTGAGAGAGGTCTTGAACTATTGTGCCCAGTTGTAACATTTCATGTTTTACAAAATACAATTATCTAAAATAATATTGGATGCTTAACAGTATTATGATGTTTTTGTTGGTGGATCTAATTGAATGAGTTTAGTTGACAAATAAATGCAAAGAAACAGTCAGCATCAGCTTCATTTTTTATGCACAACCTTATCATGGAAATAATACTAGTTTCAAACAGACACTTAATTCATAAGTAACTAAAATTCTTTTAGTAAGAGATTTTCTTTCAATCAAAGGTCTCCATAAATCTTTGACCATATTCTTAATAAATCATTTACTACTTGTATCATTAAAATCATTAAAATGTGATAATTTTTAATGGGATGTTGGGGGTTCCAATTTGTGTTTATGTATCTGATGTATCAACACATCTATAAATTGATATCTTATTTTGCAACACATCTATAAATTGATATCTCATTTTGGGGTTAACCGTACTCTAACGAAGTTGTCAAATTATTTGTTTTTCGTTTTATAAATAGTAAAAATTAAATCTTTATGCATATTGGAATTTTCTCATCAGAATCCTAAAACCAATTAACACTAGTAAATAACATATTGGAAAAATCAAATATTATGTTCTTCAATTCAACAAAAGTAGCACAGAAAACACCAACCCATTGAACTTTTCAACACATTGAACTTTCAAATTCAATATCATAATGAATCTTATTAATTCTCCAATTCTTGGTGCAAAAGTATCATTGCATTTCTTCACCCCAAAACCCAAAGCTATTATCAAAAACCCCCACAACAACTCTCATATTACTATGATGCTAAAAAAACGTGTTAACTCAGACGAGTCAAACAAACTCACCACCACCACCACTGAGTTTGATGACTCGCTTGAATCATCCACCACCACCACCACCACCACCAAACCATGCTTATGTGGAAGAAGGCACTTCATTGAAGCAACTGCAACTACACTCACAGCAGCCACACAGTCTGCCACAGCCACAAATTCAGATTCTGAGTACACAGTAATTCCTTTTCTTTGCAACAGTAAATATATTTCAGTGTTTTTTGTTTATCAGTGTTGATTGAATGAACACAAGTTGAGTTTTGCTGACACTGGAAATGTTCTCTTTTTTGTAGGCTTTGGTTAACAAGTTTCACCCACCTAAACCTGATTGGTATCAAAAGTTCTTTGCTTGGGTTCTGAACTCATTTACTAAATCTTATGAAGCTGAGGTTTATTCTTTATTCTTTTCATTAATGGATTGTTTTAAATTCATTTTATTTATTCAGCAAGTTGCCATTTTACTTCATGAACTTAGACAATTTGGTCTTTGAAATCAATGGAATTTCAAAATGATTGTTGAAATTGACACTCGGTTGTGTTAGTCTTTTGGGTCGGTTAATCTAGTCCCTGAAATTGTTTTGGACTGGTTAGTGTAGTGTGATTGAGGATTGAATTGAAGTGATGTTTGCAATATTTTCTCATCATTGCATTGAAGTGAGGTTTGTGATATTTTCATGTAAGGTTGCTCGGTACAAGTCTCAGATCTTCAGTATCTTGAAGGAGAAGAAGGCTAACAAAATCTTGGAGATTGGCATTGGAACTGGTCCTAATCTCAATTATTATGCAAGTGATTCTAATGTGCAGGTGGTTGGCATTGATCCTAATCCAGAGATGGAGAAGTATGCTCGGTCTTCTGCTACATCGGCTGGATTTCCACTCTCAAATTTTGAATTTATACATGCTGTATGTATTGTTTCTTATTCTCACTGATTTTTAAGCTATATAAGTTATAATCCTCTCTTTAGAATGAGAATTTTGAGGAACCATGCTATAGAGAATTTATGGTCTAAGTGATTATTACTTGATATTCTTTTGGAGACTCGAATTGTGTTAATTGTGTTAATTGGTCTTTAAATTTTGCTCTATTTAGGTTGGGGAGGTTATACCATTAAGTGACGCTTCGGTCGATGCAGTTGTTGGAACACTTGTCTTGTGTTCTGTTAAAGATGTCGATCTGACGCTTAAAGGTGAAGAAACCTTAGCCTTCTGTTTTTTTTCAAATTTTTTGCTTACCTTGGCATTTTTTGAGAATGTTGGGTATGACTTGTAGTCATGACCGTCTTTAAGGGTGTGCAAGGCGGGCTACTGCACAAGATTTAAAATTTATCACAGTTAAATTGTGGCAAAATAGAGTCTAACATAATGTTCGTCTCAATTAAACCGTAGTAAAAAATGACATCTATTTATTATGTCATGGTTAAACTCCGACTAATTTAAGGGTCTCCAAAAACATGAGACGACTCTACTCATAGTTTACTCGTAAGTGAGTAGGGATCGTTCAAGCTGACAAGTATTTAAGCACAAGTTGTCCTAAGCTTGAATAATAGAAAGATATTGTAGGTGCTCCGCAATCGAAGACGTAGACACAATTAGCCGAATTCAGTAATCAACTATTGCCTGTTTACATTTTTCTCGTATTTATTTACTTTTGAACTTTGAAATTGCACTATGTATGCAGAAGTGATGAGGGTGTTGCGACCTGGTGGAGTCTATGTGTTTGTGGAACATGTAGCTGCAAAAGGCGCGTAAACAAAACTTTATTCATTCACTATTTTAAACCGAATAATAAATAGCCTAATTTTGGTTTGTTTTCATGGCGATACAGATGGAACATTTCTCCGATTTTTACAGGGAGTTCTTGATCCACTGCAACAGACAATTGCAGACGGGTGCCATCTTTCTAGGGAAACAGGAGAGAGTATAGCAAAAGCTGGATTTTCAAGTGTTGAGCTTGACATGGCAATCTTATCAAATGCTACATTTGTAAATCCTCATGTATATGGAATAGCTAAGAAATAGCAGATTTGTATCAGATTTACAAATGACTAGAATCCTTTCAATAGCTAAGAAATGATAATGAAAAAGAATTTTTTTTTGTGCCCTTTAAATAGTTTTTGACATCCTATAGCATCATACACCAATCTAGTTGTCCTCATACACCATAACAAAATAGCGTGGCTAAACTTAAGAAGCATTGTCATATTGTTGATACCATCTGGAAACTGTTGATAAATGCTAAGACACCTTTGAAATTTTGGGGTGATGTCGTTCTTGCAACATGTTATTTAATTAATCTCATGTCATCTTCTGTTTTGGGTAGTAAAATTCCCTAGTGTGTTTTGTTTCCACAGGACCCCTTTATGTTGTTACCCCGTTTTGTGTTTGGTTCCACATGTTTTGTACATGATCTTATTCTAAGAAGTGATAAGTTGTCTGTTCGGGTGGTCAAAAGTGTCTTTCTTGGGTATTTTCGGGTTCGAAAGGGATATCGATGTTATTGTTCTATCACACATTGTTTCTATGTGTCTACAGATGTCACATTCTTTCACATTCTTTGAGGATACCATTGTCTTTGTGTCATCCATTAATTCATATCTAATACCTCCTTTGATATTACCAATTCCTCTTCTAACAAGGGTTTTCCTCACAGGTTGATTATAGGCATGTAAATATTTATGAGTATCATCATTGAGATCTAGAGAGTGTCCTTTCACCTGATCCTTACAACTCAACTCCTACATCAATCTCTTCTCATGCTACGGTCCCACCCAACACTTCTGTTGAACAACCCTTGCACTTTTTAAAGGTAAATAATCCACTATTAATCCATATCCTTTTTATAATTTTGTGAGTTATCATAGGTTATCTTTCTGACATTCTACTTTTGTTTCTGCCTTTTCTTCTAATACCATTTCTAAGAATGTACATGAAGAATTATCTCATATAGGATAGAGGCAGACTATGATTAATGAGATGACAACTTTGGAATCCAATAGTTCTTTGACTCTTGTTGCTCATCTTATTGGAAAATCTACAATGAGTTGTCGATGGGTTTTCATTGTCTATGTTGGGCCCAAGAGGCATGTGGATCGATTGAAGGCTCGATTGATGGCAAAAGGATATACTCGTAATTATGGCTTGGATGATGGTGCTAATTTTTCTCTATTTACTAAAGTGACATCAATTCGTTTGTTCTTGTCTATGGTTGCCATCTGCCGTTGGTATTTATACCAACTTGATATCAAGAATCCCTTATACATGGTGATTTAGAAGAGGAGATTTATACAGAGAAAATATCAAGCTTTGTTGCTCGGGATGGGGGTTTGATCTTGTCTTGTCTTCAAGTTGCAAAATTCATTGTATGGATCAAAAAAGGAAAATGAATGAGTAACTTATAAATGCAATGATGTAGAACATTGTAGCGGTAAATTCATGATCATCAAGTTATGGATAAGCTAGACGTCAATAAAACCAGAGTCATCACCGCACTTTTATTGTAGTTAACTAAAGATGTTAAGCTTAAATACAATAGAGTAAAAGCTATGAAAATACTAAAAATGATGGAACAAGCTCGGAGAACACAAATGAGGAGAAGCTCTCTTGCTTTGCTTTGTTTGCATAAATGAAAATGGAAAGTGAGAGAGAAAGACACAAATACTTAAACAAAAGCGTTTGGATTCCAACCTCCGTAGGAAATTCGGACATTAGAATCCATAGTATTTTGAAATTATATGGTTTTGAGATTGGACATACGTGTGTGATGTGTTAGACGCGTCCACATTTCAATCTCTATAACTTATTATAGGGAATCCAAAGTTCGGAGTTTTTTAAACACTAGCTTTAACATGTTCCAGATAAGCCTTGTGTATTAAATACATCAGGATTTTAGAATTTTAATTTAAAAGTTATTTTAAAATTTCGTCGGAGTGTGTGAGTAACCCATTCACTATATTGAACAAGTCCTTAAACAAAATTCGAATTGAAAAAAGGTTAATGTACATCCAAGATCAATCCAAAAAGGGTATTCTTTTGTATAAGTGGAAAAAGGAAAAGAAAAAAGCAATAAATTATCTAGAAAATAAAGTTTCACTAGTGTCAACTAGCAAGAAATTGATGATTCCTACATGAGGCTTCGTAAAAGACCGGTGCGCTGCATCATTACCAATTCTATGTTTTGCTAGATAGTCAGCACAAACATTTCCCTCCCTAAGAGTATGAATTATTTAAATCCGCCATTTCCTAGTGAGAAGCTCTTCAATGTTTTGGAGAATCGTAACATAGTGATGTCAAACATTATCTAATTATGAGATAATCTTGATAGCGAATCTGGAGTCAGAATAAAACATTAAGTCTTTAATGGAAAGTTTTCAGTGAAGGAGAATATCGATCCAAAACGCAACGGAAATTAAAAATTTCTCCTTTAGTGATCCTTACGAATGGGCATGATCGGTGATAAAATCGTTACCTCTTGTGGCGATTGAAACACTTGATGCAGATCGATGGAGTGATCACGAACGTTGAATGGTGACAACGTCTCTACTCAGTCCACAAGAACGAATTCCTTCAGTCTCAGTGCTAGCTGCTACGAATGAAGGCTTTGAGTGAGTGAGAGAGAGAGAGAGAGAAATGAAATTTTCATATGAACAAATGCTTCTGCACAAGGGTTCTATTTATAGAACCACTTTGTGGGATGTAAGCTAAAAAATTCACTTAAGTGTATGTGGCTCATATCTTTTGATATACCAAAATCACTTAAGCGCATGGTACCTTACCATATTCCGTATTCTACTTAACTGCACCGTATCTTACGATATTCTATAATTCACTTAAGTGCACCGCACCTTACGGTGTTCCTTATTTACTTTATCTCTCATCAATCCTTCCTTTTTGTGTGTGACCCTGTAGGTTTTCGCGGCATTGACAATTATATTAAATCACGTATTTAACATAATAAACAGTGAGCGGTATCTAGCAACACATCACTGCTATCCAAGATACGAAAATGTCATGTGATCTGACAAATTCTTTTGTGATAATACTTATGTGTATAATTATCCTTTTGCCCTTATGTCTATATTGAACACAAGGCATAGACCGTGTCATCCTTGTCCAGTTCAATATTGGATTCATAGACATTTATCCTGTTATGCAGGATGGACAAATTCCATCTAGGTCACTCATGTCCCTCAGCATGCTTCGTGGAATATCCATCAACTGTCTTTATGGTCATCCAGTTACATACAAAGTTTGATCAGCAATAAGGCACCCGACTCTACATCTAGGATTCATAGTGGTTTCAGGTCGAAGGGTGGTATTCACCATTATCACCATGAGAATAATTTATGACACTCTGCATAACATTCTATATATTATTCTCATAGTGGGTCAATCTAGTATAAATATTACTCCTAATATTCATACCTATGTTTAAGACTTGATAACTCCTTATCCATGATCCATGAGATGTGATCATCAGTATATATATATAATAGTCTTAATGCTTTAATGTTATCCCACTTCACAACAAAGCTCGATTGCGGATGCTTTAAGAATATTGTCCTTATGTTTAATGGAATCTCATGATTAAGTCACACTTGATACATTAAACGGACTAGATATTCTAGGGACTTTATTAAACAAACATAATAAAGAAAAAACCTTTTATTATTAATAAATAATTCGATACAAGTACCAAAAGTATTGGCCTCTAGGGCTTACACCAACACCCAGGACATACGTAAACCATGATATATCGCCATTAGCTTAGTGTGAAATATATTGGAACCAATATTATCCACAAAACTGTGAACTCAAGTACCGCCATAATTTCGAATCAATCCACCAAAAACAGAGACGCTAGGATTACCGAGGCTACTGCCATCAACATTCAAAATTATATTACTACCTTTATGTGTATTCCACGTAATCGTTCTCGTTGAATGAGACAAATTATGCTTGAGAAGACATTTAGCTAACAAATTAGCATAATTCACTATGATTAGTTTCAACGTATAGGAAGATACCATTTCATTAGCAAGACATAATTTGTTTCTAGCGCACCACAACTACCAGCAAACAACTAAAGAGATAAAGCCATCACTGGCGCCTTGTCTAATCCAATCATATAAACTATCCCATTGTAGATTTCAAAAAGAGAGTAGAAAACTCACAATCTCTCAAGAAATATAGTGTTGTCTCGGCGTCTTGATTGCATCTAGGACAGAGATCCGTTTGGAGCATAACACAATGACACAACATTGATCTCATAGGAAGGGACTTATGTAAAGTCGTCCAAAACAAGAATGTCACCTTTTAGGAGCATGAATATGCCACACCCACTTCCAATAGTTGTTGTTTATTGTATTATGAACAAATTCTAGTCTATCGAGCCAATTATGACCATCCTGAACAATATAGACACCATATAAATTTCCTTTCCAAGTTAACCGATCAAACACCATATAGTTCAAACAAACGGGGAGTGCTTTCAGATGGTCATAAATACTCAGAGGAATATTAGTATGTAATAAATTGAAGTTCTAATTCTCATCCAAGTAGACATCATTTATTTGCATTTCCAGATCGTGGATATCCACATAGATAACATTATCTATGAATTTTCCTACCCCATACCAATTGGTAAACTAGAAAGAGGTGTTCCCATTCCCCAATCTAAATTCAAAGTCATCTTTAAGAGTGGAGAGCTTTTTTAATTGCATTCCAAGAAACTGATCCAGGCTTCATTTTCATATTAAGAAACATTTCTTCACTAATGTACTTATGCTTAAAAACTTAGACCCATAGGGAATCAAAATCCTAGTGAAGACTCCAAACCAGTTTATCCAATATAAAAGTATTTACCTCTCTTGCTTTTCAGATCCCAGGACCACCAAACTTTTTGGACTTAGCAATTTCATTCTAGCCAATGAGATGCACATCAAAATTTAAATTACCTTTCCACAAAAATTTCTAGCCATCCTCTTAATAAAGCCACTTAATATAATAATTTGGGATGAAGTTCAAGATAGATCTAACAAGAGTCAAGCAACCAATCTTGTTTAACAATTTATGTTGCCAAGATGCTAAGCTCTGACTGATTTTCTTCTCTAAAAACTCAAAGTCCTTGTGTTGAAGACGACCATGCAACATAGGAAAACCCAAGAATTTCTCTAGAGTAAGAGTTCACTTGATGCCTATGTTAGAGACAGTTGAATCCATTTTACTCCTCTTGGTGGTAGCTTAGAAGAACACCTTTGATTTAGCAACATTCACTTTAAGAAAGATGGCAAAACGATTCAAGATACCACAAATGGTCCTTGCCTAGGAGTTATAAACCTTTGCAAAAAGAAGAACATCATTTGCAAAAAATAAATGCGATATAAGGGGTTCATTTCGAGATAACCTGACAGGTTTCCAATAGTCTTCATTGACTTCCCCGATGATTGTCTGCAACACGAATTTCATACAAATAGCAAAGAGATAGGGTGAAAGGGGGTCACCTTGTTGTAATCCTCTAATTAGAACAAAATTTGATAGACGTCTCCAATTCCAAAGAATAGAATAGAGGAGCTAATTACATAATGCATAATCAACTATATAGTTATGAGAGAAAATCCATTTCGCTTCAAATAAAATTCTAAGAAATCTCAATTAACATGATCATAGGCCTTTTCAAGATCTATTTTGAACACCATGTCAATTTTTGTTCTTTTTAGATTTACGCATAGAGTGAATTGCTTCTTGAAGGATAATAATTTGTCCATTGTTCTTTTGTCGGGCAAAATACTACTCTAGAAAAACGAAACTATCTAATTTAAAAATTAATACTAGAACAGAATGTTACTTTAACTAAAAAGGGACATGGATCTATTATTTTAAATATATGGATTATTTTGTTTTAAAAAAATAAAACATAAGTTTAAATAGTTTTTTTGTCACGGTAAACTGACGTATTTTTTATTTTCATCTCTCTCTATATTTTTAAAATAATTCCCGAATGTTAAAATATTTTTGATTTTAATTCTTAAAATTAAAATCCTTAAATTTTTTTTATAGAAAATCTATGAATTTTAACTTTAAAAATTAAAACCAAATAAAAGTTAATATATTTAAAAATTTTATAAAAAAAATACAAAGATGAAAAATAAAAATACACCAACAACAGACTATTTAAAGCTAAAAAAATATATGAATTACAAATTATCAACCTATAATTATTGAAAATTCTTCTTACTTAAAAAAATAAATCCAAATGATAAGATAAGATTAGTTGATCAAACATTATTAATTTGGTGACGTACAAAATTATCGTTTTTGATAAGATAAGATTACACCAACAAAATTATTGCCTCTCGTTATTAGTATAATAATAATAATCATAATTACTACTATTATATAAAACAAAACAAAGTTCTTATTAAATATATTATTACTAGCATTGCTTACAAAAAAACACTAAGCGTATAGAAAAAGAACTTTAGCATTAAAAGAAAAAAGAGAAGAAAAATCGACCAGTAGAAACGGCGCGTTTAAACTTCAAATCGTTTATGAAAGAAAATCAAAATGAGAAGAAGTAGCGGTTGCCAGCTGTGCAACCACTTTGCTTTCTTCTTCTCCTTCTTCTCCCTTCCACTCCTATTTCCTTATTCTTCTTTCTTAGGGTTTTCAATTTTCACTCTCCCCTCTCCTAACATAACTCGCTTCTACAATCACTCAATCCAACAACCAAATCATCATCATCATCACACTTTCTTTCGGTAACTCTCGCCAAATTGATTTATTTTTTATTTTTTGGTATTTTCTATTTCTATTGCTCTTTTGTTTTAATTAATGAAATTAGTTTAATTTTTTTGTTATTATATGCTGTGTTGTTTGCTGATTTTTTTTTTACTTTGACACTTTTTGAATGAGTGTCTGATAATTCAGAGAAAGGTTTAAAAATGTCATTTTTGATTAGAATATTTTTAACTTTTTAAATAATAGATGAATCAGTGAAACTCAAATATTATCATATATGTAAGGGTGTCAGTGTCCTACATTTTTATATTATCGGTGTCGGAGTGTCAGTGTCGTGGTGACCATGTCGAAATCCGTGCTTCATAGCTCCTAAGTTTATTAGAATTTTTTTGACTGGATAGTTTATTAGATGTTGAATGCCATTAATTGCTATTCTTTTGATTGCAGGATTTTTTTGGTGAATCACTTGTGTTGCTAGTGGAGTTTAATATTGGTGTCTGTTTGATATGCCGGTAGTCTTTGAAATGCAATTGTGACTTGCTTTGAAAGCATATACTGGAGTGTGTAAATACTGACTTAGTTGGTTACTAAAATAGGTTGTATTTTAAGCATTTGGGGGCTGGGTTTTATTGTGGTATTCTGAAAAAAATAGCTAAAACGGGGTCACTTTGTTGTGTGGCTTCACGGCCACATGGATCAAGTGCAGACAGTAGGGACTGGTCATTGGGTTCGCATGAGCCTTACTGGAGAACTAACACGAGCTATTCACCACCTCCATCGAGGTGGGATTTTAGATTCCAGTCTGAAGGGTTGCCTTATAATTTGAATGATCAGCTCTATGACGGGTCTTCTACATCATCAGATGGTAAAGAAAGTATGACTTTGGTCAGAGGCAACCATCTATATGATCTTCACTATTCCGTGTCAGATGGAACTGGAATTTTACTTAGCAGTTGTCCGTCTGACCTTTCTCAGGGTCCTCAGTGGGTGCCTCCAGCAATACAAGAAATAAGTATTGATGATTATGAGGCTGTGATCAGAAAAGGTAAATCCTAATATATGAATTTCTAAAAGCACCAAACTTAGGTGCATTTTCTATAGTTCTTAACTTAAAACACAATTTTTTGGTTATAACAAATTTTGAGAAAAATACCCATGGAAATGCATCTGAGTTTTCTCCTTTTTAAAATTGTATGTGATTTGCTTTATGTTCTCAAATTTTCCTTTATATGTGTTTTATTATAGGGTTAATTTAGGTATTTTGCTCCTGTCATATAGGCAAGCTTTGAAAATCCCCTGTAAAAAAGTTTGAATTCGCCCCCTGCCATATGAAGATTCCCCTGTTTTGCCTCTTAAAAAAATTTAATTATAAAAAATAATGACATGGCAGGGGTTATTGATGGATAAATTTCTTGAGGAGGAAAAATAGGAGAATCTTCATATGGCAGGGGGCGAATTCAAACTCTTTTTTACAGGGGGATTTTTCAAAACTCGCCTATATGGTAGTGCGCAAAATACCTATTAACCCTTCATTATATAGAGAAACTGGACTATAGATATGTTGTGGCTGTAAGCCAGCAATGGATTGCTGATAGTTGTGCATGTAGCTGTTATTCCTTATCGAAGTAGAAGGAGTTTTTTAAAAGATTAAGTTGGTTCTTGTTGATAAGGCTGTGTTATTTGTTTCATAGGTTTGATTTGTATACCTCATATAGTTAAAAATAAAATAAACTTCAGAAACAAAATGCTCTTCTGGTGATAGACAATTCCATTTAGGGTATGGAAGCTTTAATTTAATCTCCAAGCACATTGAGTCTTGATAGTTATATTTGTTTGATAAAACATTTTCTGCATCTACTTTTTGTTTTCACTAATAATTACACGGCTTAAATAATATTTTCATCCCTATAATGTACACCTTCTCCAGTTTTAGTCTTTAACCTTCTTTTTTTTGGGTGTTGATCCCTGAAACATATGAATAAATTCCTTAGTCCTTGTTTTGTTTTTAGTCCCTGTAATATTGGTCTTTCTATCTTGAAACTAGTTCTTCTAATATTTGAACCATGTTTATTTTTGCCCCTAGAGTAGGAGCTAATTCTTACATTGACCAAATATCAGCATTACTAAGAGCACAACCAAATTAACAAGGACCTAAAGCAACTTTTCTTGTGTTTCAAGTGCTAAACACGGATTTTTGCTTTAGGACGACTTCTTGCTTAAGGACTAAAGCAACTTTTCCTTCTTATTTTAAAAAATTTGTATAGAGAATAATGAAGTGTTTTATGATTTCATTCATATTTTCCTTCTTGTTTTCCACTTAATTGTACATAGGTTATCAAGATTAAGATTTAAAGCATAGTATACAATTCCACATAAGTTCAAAATACAATCCCACAACATAAGTTCACGGTCAATTCATCTAGAAACTATAATTCTAGATATGTAGGACATTAGTCACCACCTATTTCAGATAGATATATGATACTAATTTTTATCAATGGAGGCTCTATCTTTTCTAACATCAGCATTGGGATCCTCCAAATAATTTGCAACTGCACTGTCAGTGCCACCATTACCACTAGATTCTGCAATTTGAGCCAAATCATTTCCAACTGAAGCGTCCAGGTACAAATTTGGATTTTCATCATTCTCCAAAATTTACATTATCCGGAAAAAGAAAGCGATAGAAACTGGTTCTTTACTAAATAGAATTGGAACAATTTCTGATATTTGTTGATACAAACAGAATTAAAGTACAGAGAGTAACACAAAAATCACTAATTACAACATTAGGATAATTGTTCTCCAAGGTTTCAAGAGCCTTGACCTCTCCCCCTCCCAAATGTTCAAGAGTTGGGTCTCTCACACTAACCACTCAATTCCAAGATAACCCACTATGCTCACTTCTAATTTATTCTTACTAACTGCCAACATAACTGACACACAATTAGTGAATAAAACATAACTGAGAGATTCTAAACCATAGCTTCCATAAACTGCCCAAATTCAGTTATACTCTTCTCTTCCCTATCTCCTACAATATTCTTAAATGAGAGGTCTGGCAGTTTGTCATGTTATAGTAGATAGCTTTCCTAACTAGCTTTTTCTTGTTCATTCTTGAATTAGATATTACAAATGTGAAATGTCACTTTTTTTTTAAACGGTTCATTTTCTTGGTATAGACCTAAATGATTATAAAATCAATTGAAACATAATATATTGGGTCATTAAAAATAAAAATCATTTTTACCCTTATCATCTAAAAGACACTCTAAGTAGTGAGTAGTTTAACAGGATGAGCTACATGTAAAGCTTGACGAACGAATTGTGAACATTTACAGCTTTGGATGTCCATTTCCATAAGATTTTACCATTGTGTTGGAGTCTTTGTTTTGAAGTCCAAACGTGGTTGCTACACTACCATGAAAAACTTAGATTTACCTTTGTTGGACATCATTCTTACTAATTACTCAACGTTTACACTGTTATTTTTAAATATGTTGTTCATGCTTTAACTTCATAATCATGTACAATTGGTTATCTCATCTTTGATCAATGCTTTCCAGAACAGTTTTATCGATGGAGGAATGACAAAAATCTGTCATAAAATGCCACTGCGCTGCCATCCTTCACATATTGGCCGTGGTGGTTGTCAAAATATCTGCCATGGCGCTGCCTTGGCCGATATTTGACAACGTTGTTCTAGAAGCAAGTGTAGCTAAGAAAGGAAAAGAATTGGATTAGTTTCTAAACGAAGTTGAGCAAAAGATAATGAACTCATATTATTTCTTTAGGCCAGTCTATTTCTTTGTAAATGAACCCCATGCTTGTCTTCTCATCTGAATTGACAAAGCACATCACTCTAATTAGGGGATAGAAACACCTCAAGCAGTTCAAAATGTTATTATCCAAGATATCTAGAATTGTAGTTTCTAGAGGTAGACTGATTATGAACTTGTGTGGAATTGTATTAAAAACTTTTATTAAGTTATGTGTTATGTTTTGGATATGATTATTTGGCTTATTTAATGTTGTTATTAGAGATTTTATCTTTCATTTTACTTAAGTGCGTATGTATAAGTACAATTTTGTGGTTTCGATAGGATATACGATTCTTTCGTTTTGATATTTTACGCCCTCCTGATTTTAGGTAGACTCTGGAGTTTTAACAATATTTGTTTTGAATCATTTTGTATGGAGATATAGAGCTTACTCCAATAAGATGGCTGAAGTAGTATCTCTTTGAATCTACAGGTTTTATGTAAGATGGCAAGAAAATGAAACACGTTAATTCATAAATCTGGCATCATAGTACAGAATCTGATAATGATTTCTTCTAATTTATTGATTTGCTTTCACTGGTGTGGTGGTTTAAATATTAATTTGTCTGCGATTGTTTGGCTTTGTATGTCTAAGGTTATTGGGTGATGCTTTTAGTTAAATAAACTGGTATGCTCATCTTGGTTTGGTAGTATATTCTTTCAATATGAACTTGTTGATTGTTATTTCTGCTTACTGACCTGCTTTCTTTTCATTTCTATGTTTGATAGATCCTCGTCCTTTAGGCCGGCTCTCTTTTACACCTGCCAAGGAGGTAAAGTTTTTGGTCAAGGACTATTAAAATGAAATTGTATTTGTTTTGGCAATATTGTCATGCAAGTTTCTTTCAATAAATAGGCATCTAACAGGTATGAAATATGTGCAGGGAACTTCCGAAAATCCCAACAATAGAGGCTCCACTTCAACCCAATCAGAAAGTAGCGAGTCCGAGTCTACTACAAATTCCCGATTGTCCTCTCGGAGGAATTTCTCTAATCACCGTTCTTTCATCTCTAAACCCATTCATCCTTTGTCATTTCCAGACCTGACAACTACTAGGGATGCCTTTGATCCTGCTGCTCCAGATTATACACGGTTTGATACTTCTAATTCACTCAGAGGCAGCCGGCGCTCAAGTAATGCCAGCAGTAGTCAGGATTCTGTAGATGTGACTGAGTCATTTGAATTAGAAACACATTCTTATCCAAATACTCATTCAGTTGGATTTAGATGCGGCCTGTGTGAAAAATTTCTATCGCAAAGATCACCTTGGAGTTTGCGCCGTATTGTGAGAAGCGGAGACATGCCTGCAGCTGGGGTTCTTCCTTGTTGTCATGTTTTTCATGCTGAGTGTTTGGAGCAGACAACATCAAAGGCAAGGAAAATTGAACCGCTTTGCCCCGTGTGTGTCAAATTAGAGGAGCAATATTCTCCTGATCAACGAGTTGTTTTAAGATCGAGGAGTGGTTTTCCTAAGTTTAACTCAGAAACTGAGGATGGACCCTCAAGAACACGGGACTGTGCAGAGGAAGGCGATTGTGTCGGAGGAGCTCTGCCTCTGCATCCACCGCCACACAATGCCATGTTCCTACTAAATCGAAACCGCATCATAAAAAACATTTCTTTGAGGGGTAATTTAAGCAAGGAATTTCCAGGCAAGGTGAAGAAAACCGGTGTCTATTCTTCACAGCTGTTTACTGGCAGCTCAGCTGATATGGAAGTTGGTGTTTACTCGAAGGCAAAAGCCGGTTCAAGTATTGAAAGTTAATAAAATAATTCTGAACACCCATTCCTTGAACTTCAGAAGCTGACTTTCCCACGGTAGTTGATCTAAAATCTATGATATTGATTCCTAACCCGGTTATGGTTTTGTATATTGATTTGTTACACTTTTATTAGAAGCCACACTTGGAACTTGATATTATTTTTCCTATTTTATTAATTTGAGTTTTGATCTTTACATTTCTTTTCTGTAAGTTTTGATCTTTAGTTTTGTTTACTAGTTGAGAAAACAAGAATATTGAGGAGAATTAACTTATTCCATATTAACACATGAAAGCTTATTAATTGATTATCAAAATGAATTCCAATAAGAAGATATCCGCCAATTCAGTGGTTGATTGATATTAATTTATTTTAAAAAATTGAAAAGTGTGGTATATTAGAAATTAATTTAATTTATAATGTATGGCATTTTGGATATTTTGTTTTAAAAGTGTGACATTGTGTAAGTTATGGTATTACTTTTCTCAAACTTTATTTTAATCATACATATCAGTCAAACTAGCATGTTTTTATTCTGTCCTTAATAAATTGGAGTCCTCATTATTTTCTATTTATATTCCACATTCAAACTTATCTTATTTATATTTATATAAAAACAAAAAATTGGCTACTTAGTCATGGCTGCTGCATCATTGATTTAGATTGGTCTTTTCTGCCTATCCTATTTGAATGTTCCTTCCTGTCCATTTCTCTACTTCAATTCCACATTTTTGTTAGAGGCAAAATAGTGCTATTCTGCTGTTGTCTTTTCCCTCTCAGTATGGAAGTAAATAACACAAACCAATTAGAGGAATCCACTGATCTCACTTCAGATAGAAAAGCTGAAGTTAAAGCTTTTGATGATTCAAAAATAGGTGTCAAAGGTTTGGTGGAGTCTGGGGTTTCAAAGATCCCGCGCATTTTTCATACCGGAAAATTAGACATCGGTGAAAACTCTAGTGACTCCAATTTGACTGTTCCCATCGTAGACTTCCAAGACATACACATCAATCCGGCTTCGCGTATAGAGGTAATTGACCAAATTAGAAGTGCTTGCCATGATTGGGGATTTTTTCAGGTGATTAATCATGGAATTCCCATCACTGTCTTGGATGAAATGATTGATGGAATCCGTAGGTTTCACGAACAAGATGCTGATGTGAGAAAAGAGTTTTATACTCGAGACATCAAGAAAAAAGTTGCGTATTTCTCCAATAGAACCTTGTTTAGTGGCCAAGCTGCTAATTGGAGAGATACATTTGGTTTTGCTGTTGCTCCTGATCCTTTCAAATCAGAAGATTTACCACCAATATGCAGGTAAATCAGATTTCATTGTATACTAGACATTGATTTATGGTTATATATGTTTAAACATTTATTATTTAACATATATGCTATAAATATCAGAATTATTTGAGTTGACCTTGCAGCTATTCTATTAAATATGGTACAATACAATCAAGTTTCCTTGATTTTACAATTGTTAAACTATATGGCATGTAATCATGTTCAAAAGTTCAAAAGTGGATTTTAGTTACGGATTCTATCCATTTGAATTGTTTTAACCATTGACGAACTGATTCATACTCGCAGAGATATTGTGATTGAATATTCTCAGAAAATAAGAGATTTGGGTTTCGAAATCTTTGAGTTACTGTCAGAGGCACTAGGACTTGATCCTTCTTACCTCAAGGACTTGCATTGTGCTGAAGGACTCTTTATTTTAGGTCATTACTATCCACCATGTCCCGAACCTGAATTAACTCTGGGCGCTTCGAAGCATACTGATACTGACTTCATCACATTACTTCTACAAGACCAACTTGGTGGTCTTCAAGTTCTTCACGAGGGTAAATGGGTCAACGTTCCTCCGATACATGGAGCTCTTGTTGTAAACATTGGAGATCTTTTACAGGTAAGTTTTTATAGTTATTGTTCTCTCTTTTCATTAGATTGAAGCCTAGTATGAAGTTATTGATGTTGATAATTGGTTCTACGTCGCAACAATTTTATCAATTTCTTTTATATTGTTGCAGCTTATCACAAATGACAGGTTTGTTAGTGTTTTCCACCGAGTCTTACCACAAAACATAGGCTCAAGAATTTCTCTTGCAAGCTTCTTTGTGAACTCTTATGAACCAATTCAAGGAGCATCGAAGATTTATGGTCCTATTAAGGAATTGCTTTCGGAAGAAAATCCACCGATCTACAAAGACACTACTATTAAAGATTTCTTGGCACATTATTTCGCAAAAGGCCTTGATGGGACTTCTTCGTTGGAGTCATTTAAGTTGTGAATTCAAATATGAAAGGCCATGATGTATCTCTATACAACTAGTAACTTTTTTGGTGTAATTAGTTGTAAGGCAATATAAACTAAATAAATTGTTAGATGAATGTTAGCAGCTTTGACAGACTGAAAGAAATCATTCATAGATTAGGAATGGCAAGAAGAATGCAATGCAAATGTTAGCTTTTGATTGATTTAAGTTGTGAACTCAAATGTGAAAGTCCATAGAAAAACTTAAATAGCTAACAAATTTAGTAAGTGCTTATTGACTAACTAATCATATCGACTAATTAAACATTTAACTAGTAATAAACCATTTAATCAATTGTTCTATTCAATTTAGTTGATTGATAGTTAGAAACATTATATATGAATTTCCATAATTCCCAATAATCATCAACAACAAATAAAACCATCAATCAACACATGATACTGTCCTTTGAGGTGGTAATTTGGTAGGTGATTTGATGAGAGGAAAATTATGTGAGAAAGTTGAGGACTCGTATGTAAGGGTGGGTTGAGGGTGATGATGAGGTTTTAGGTGTGAGCAATTGGAAGTGCAGGTAGGTTACAAGGCATTGGAGTTGGTCGATATTGGCTTCCTTTGAACTTGATTTGGGTATACATGTAAGGTGAACATGTTTACTCTCCATGTCAAAGGGAGTTTGAGGATTGTATTTTTTCACAAATCTTAAGAAAGTTAAAAAATGTCTCTCTTTGAAAGTTATTTTTCACTTAATCTTACTCAATAAAATCAAAGGGGTGTGTTTAGAAAATAACATCCGGACACATCATATCTAAAAATTAACTTTTGGAGCCTGTGTTAATATAACATGAATTAAACTTCCATCATTTAATAACTTAAAAAAAAATATCATACTCCAAAGTCTCACATCTTCGTCCAGTTTCTTAATCACTCTCACCCTTTATTTTAAAGTATTTCAATCGCAACTCTAACACATTCAGTCTCACGTCACATTCTGTTAATCAATTTCAATCCCTTATCCCTTATCACACTTTGTTGTTGGTTTAACAATCAAGCAGTGACACACTCTTTATTTCTTCACATTATATCTGGTTAGGAACATATCTTCCTCTCTTTTTTAGTTTTGATTTAATGAGTTTATCTTCATTGCATTCTTTATATATAGTTGATTGACTAGATTTGGGTTTAGGGTTGAGGCTCTGTTTGTAGCTTTCTAGGGTGCGGGCGTCCGAATGGTAACTTCCAGAGACACCACTCGGATGTTATCTTTCGGGCCATGACATAATATTCTTAAATTATCAGCTTTTACGCTCTGATGTTGTGTAGTCTTTACACATGCATACTAATTTTTTTACACCACATTTTTGAATTTTGCTTGTCCAATAATGTTCTTTAGTTATGTGTGATCCTAACTATCACATATTGAGTTAATTTGTATGAAGGTTGACTACAACTTTAATGTGTATTTTATATATAGGCTTAACATTATCACACTATCATTGTCGCGTGTGTGATGATCTTATAACTATCAGATTGCCATTGTCTTGTGTCACTAGAAAAATAGGTGATGAACGACAAAGGAATAGAAATAAAGTGGGACACTATTGAGGGACTGTCTATGGAACCTTGTTTTACAGGTTACTGGTCAAGGAAGCTCTATTGAAGATGGACATGCTTTTGATGATGGAAACTAGCTCTTGATGAAAACAGCTAAAGTCTAGCATAAAACGACAAACGATGCAACCAAATCAATAGGATTTGAGAACCTTGATTCTCTAATGATGACATTTAAATAGAATACAAATTAAACTATATCTCAAAGTAAAATTCAAGCAAGTGTCTAGAAGAATAAAGTATCTGACAAGACTTGAAGTGTGTGAAAGTTCGCCCTGATGCGTCTGAGTGAATAATATTGTAAAAGCATAAGGGTTTTCACACACATAGACACACATGCAGACACATATACACAAACACATACACGCACGCGCGTGCGAACACACACACACACACACACACACACACACTTTCACAAGAAAATATTTCTAAAAATGTCTTGAAGTCATGCTAGATGATTTGAGAATTGTCAGAAAATTATGGAATTTTTTTGTTCTTGCCAATCGATTAACACTTCACTAATCAATTAGGTTAGTGAAAAAATGCACCGTGAACGATTAGGACAACATCTTAATGAGTGTCAACGACTATATATGTTTTCTTGCCTTGTAAAACAAGCCAAATGATTATTTTTAGTCCAACCAATTGATTGGAGCATTATGCCAATCAATTGACTCATCATTTATGGCCCAGAAAAATTCTTTTTTTTGCGCCAACCTCTAACTTATAATGGTTTACGTATGTCTTGGATGTTGGTGTAAGCCCTAAAGGCCAATACTTTTGTGTAAGCCCTGCATTGATACTGATGGAAAGGTAAAATATAACCACATTGAGTTGAAGGCTGATGAAGATTTGAAGGTTATGTGGAGAGCATATCATCGTAGGATAACAAAGGGACCGATCAAGTTTGATGTGAAAATTTCTAGATTTGTCGATGACATAATCAAGATGTTGAAATATCCATAATCATCTTGTATGTCTAGGTTCTTGTTATTTATTATTACTAAGTTAAGTAATTATCTGTGTTAAGTTATGTTAATTGTAATGTGTTAAGTTATGTTCATCTTGCAATAATGAAAGCGATGAAGTGTTATATAATAAATTATACGATGCAAATGTTTGAGTAATAATACACATAATATACAAATAATATAAAAATAATAAAAATGTCTACATAGGTCCTCTACGGACTATGTATAAGGTATGCAATTCCAAAGTATAAACCTCGTCATCTAGGTTTTCCAAACCCATTAGGTTATCCATAATGACTGCTATCATCTGCAGATGCCGCTGGTTAGCCACATCAGGTGGACGCGGTGGAGGCGGTGGCACACCATCCAAAGGTCCCATAAAATCGGAAGATCCATTATAATTTCCATGCTAAACATGTGGGATGATGTGAGAGTGTAATACATTAAGGTATCACTCCAAGTAACGATCCACACATTGCGTAGGGAACTGAACCTTTATTACATGATCTCTAATGGCACAGGCAAAGCTGATAAAATTACCCACAAACCATCTATCAATGCCCTTATATGGAACACCAGGGTCTGGTTGTGGGATGTCCTAGACATGCCCAAACTATCACACTCATCTCTCAGGTAAGTTTTTAGCTACTAAGTGTAGCGATAAATTCATGATCATCAAGCTATGGATAAGCTAGACATCAAATAACAAGAGTCGCCACAGTGCTTTTATTGTTTTCAAGGGAAAAGGGAAAAGTACGAACAAAACCCAAAATAAGAAGTTTTCAAATCAAAGCTAATAAAATTCCATAGATTACATGTAAGGGGGTTGGTTACACAAAGGGAAGGTGTTAGCATCCAAAGTGTCCTAGGTACTCCTAGGGAGCCCTTTCTTGTGTGCATATGTATATTGTACAAAGTGATATTTATAAATAAATGGAATGGGGGGATGAGAAAAGAATTCGTTAATTATATTTTTGTGTTTGACAAGACCTTCGGACTTGTGCCTACGTACCAACATAAAAATGAGGGATCAAAACCTCGTAGTTCGTGGTACAAATTTCAAAATGGATGCATTGCTTTTAATCAAAAATTAAGTTTGAAAGGCACAAGGGCCTGGAAAATGGTTTGAATGAGTTAGTTCTTTTTGGCTTTTGAAAATTTTAAGTCAAGTATAGTTAAGTTTATTTACAAGTTTGATTTAAGAAAAGAAGTTTGAAAATGCAATGGAATAAGGCCAAAGTTTCTAACTTGCAAAAGTGGTCAAAGTTTGAAAAAGAACAAGCACAAGCAAAGAAGTTTTTTTAAAAGGAGGGAGAGATTTTTAAATTAAATATATGGGGGGAAGATGAAGAGACTAATCCTAAGCATAAATTTAAAAGTTAAGAGTTGAAAAGATCTGACCGATGGGTAGCAATCCAATAGACAAGAATGTCAGATAGAAACCCCAAATTCCCTTGGATATTAGAATTAAGAAACAAAAAATGCATACAATATTAACTTGAAGAGTAAGGCATCAAATAAAGATAGCCACATCCAAGCTTTAGCCACTCCATGATCTTCTTCAAATTGCCCATGTAGCAGATGAATTCCACAAGTCACAAGTTCAAAATAACAGCTTCACAATTGAAGGAGAATTGCGATCCAAAACGCAGCGGAAATTAAAATTTTCTCCTTTAGAGATCCTTACGAATGGGCATGATCAGTGATAGAATATTTACCTCTTGTGACGGTTGAAACCTTTGGTGCAGATCTCTTGTGACGATTGAAACCTTTGATGCAGATCTACGGAGCGATCACGAACGTTGAACGATGACAACGTCTCTACTCAGTCCACACAAACGGATTCCTTCAATCTCAGTGCTAGCTGGTACGAATGAAGGCTTTGAGTGAGAGAGAGAGAGAGAGAGAGAAAACGAAAAAATGCAACCGCAATAAATGCTTTTGCACAAGGGTTCTATTTATAGAACCACTTGTGTGGGCTTCAAGCCAAAAAGCCCACTTAAGTGTATTTTGGCCCATATCTTATAATATGCCCAAAATCACTTAAGCCCATGGTACCTTACCATATTTCGTATTCTACTTAAGTACACCGTACCTTACGATGTTCTACAACTCACTTAAGTGCACCGTACCTTACGGTGTTCCTTAGTTACTCTATCTCTAATCAATCCGTCCTTTGTGTGTGACCCTGTAGGTTTTCGCGGCATTGACAATTATATTAAATCATGTATTTAACATAATAAACAGTGAGCGGTATCTAGCAACACATCACTGCTACCAAAGACACGAAAATGTCATGTGATCTGACAAATCCTTCTGTGATAATACTTATGTGTATAATTACCCTTTTGCCCTTATGTCTATATTGAACACAAGGCATAGACCGTGTCATCCTTGTCCAGTTCAATATTGGGCCCATAGACATTTATCCTGTTACGCAGGATGGGCAAATTCCATCTAGGTCACTCATGTCCCTCAGCATGCTTCGTGGAGTACCCATCAACTGTCTTTATGGTTATCCAGTTACGGAAAACGTTTGATCAGCAATAAAGCACTCAACTCTACATCCAGGGTCCATAGTGGTTTCAGGTCGAAGAGTGGTATACACCATTATCACTATGAGAATAACTTATGACACTTTGCATAACATTCTATATAGTATTCTCATAGCGGGTCAATCCGGTATAAATATTACTCTTAATATTCATACCTATGTTTAAGACTTGATAACTCCTTATCCATGATCCATGAGATGTAATCATCAGTTTATATACATAATAGTCTTAATGCTTTAATGTTATCTCACTTCACAATAAAGCTCGACTACGGATACTTTAAGAATAGTGTCCTTATGTTTAATGTGATCTCATGATTAAGTCATACTTGATACATTAAACAAACTAGCTATTCTAGGGACTTTATGAAACAAACATAATAAAGAAAAAACCTTTTATTATTAATAAATAATTCGATACAAGTACCAAAAGTATTGGCCTCTAGGGCTTACACCAACAATGACCATGCTGTAGATGAACTCATATGGATCTTTCATAATGTATCAGATGAAGTTTCAAATCGCAAGCACTTGGTTACATGAAGGTTGGCATTGGCCAAGTCCTTTTGCATAGAGATGTTTCCTAGATTCTAAGTCCAATTGTCCAAGATCAAACCAACAGTCTACACAAAAGTTTTTTAGGGTTTTTGTTCTTATTATGTACATTAATGGTCAAAGACCACACAAACAAACAAAATATACGCAAACAAGATATATCACACAATATGGTCCAAGTGGACAAAGTGAAAATGACATTAACATAAACAATTAGAATGGTATGAATAATGGCAAATGAATAAAGACTTGAAATTAAATTGCATTAAAAGTAAATGACTTGAAATTAAATGTTAGTTGTTAATGAATTAGGAGTTAGTATTGTTCTTGCTTTTGCTTTTCATTTTAAGTCATTCTTTGGAGAACACTCAACCCACTTATCACAAGCATGGATCCTTGAACCAAGACATCTTCCAAAGGAAGGAAAAAAGGTCAAGTTTCCACATAATACCATGAAAGAGGGGAGACTTACAATCTCACTAACTAGAATGCTATGCCTTTTTGTGTCAAAAATTTAGCGCTATGTTAAGCAATCGTAATTGGACTTATGTAGAAGTTACAACTATTTGAGGCCGAGCAATAGAATTTTGGTGTTAATGTTGTTAGAGACATAATATAATGGACTATGCTCATGAAACATACCACACACAAAAAGAATATGCAAAAGAGGTGACATAATCTCATCCATACTTATGTTGATTTTTCAATCAACTAGCCTTAGGACCTTGAGATATCATAGACCAAATGAAATGGATGCATAAAGAAGGGGAATTAGATGAAGATGGAGGGGAATGGATCAAAACTCAAATTGGTCAAAGGAGGACATTTACCAAATTAAGATCATTCATTCATTTTGGGAGATGGAATGTACATTCCATCAATCCCCTAAATCCAATGATCTTAACCTAACAAAGTCAAATCAATCTTGACCAAGGCCCAACAACACAAGTCAAACTTATACCAATCATCAAGATAGCTCAACACAATTATTTGACATTTATTCAATTTAAAAATTCTAAAAATAATGCATTAAATAAAATATGGTTTGTCAAATTCCTAAAATCTCATCAAAGCACCAAAGAAATGGCCATGAGATTTATCATAGGTCAAACAAGGTCAAAGGACCTTGGAGAAAAATTTTCAGAATTTTTGGAGACTTAAAAGTATTTTTAAACAATTTAAAATATTCACAAAATTAATTAAATCATAAAAAATATTAATAATGATCCAAAAAATAATTTTAATTCGAAATATGAAAGAAGAGTTTATTTAATTTTTTTTGGTGAAACTCTCATATTTTTTGGATCAATATTAAAACTAATATGAATTAATGAAAATAAAATAAAATAAAATAAAAATAAAAAAATCAAAAAAACGTGGACCACTTGATCTCCCTCATTAATTGAGGTGGCAGATCAAGTGGACATGAGCGCGCATTCCACCATACGCTTGGTCAACTGTTCCACACACGTGGTAATTACTTTTGACTCTCAGGATTAAAACATTTCAGATGAGATCAATGGCTCAGAACCTGTCCAGCACACCACCGGCGCTGAACCTCCGGTCACCTTCTTAGGCGAGGTCCACCGGACTGGTTCACTTATCACCATCACCAAAATAAAAAAGAGGACATGATCTGAAAGAAAAAATGGCGTAGAGCACGAATCTGAGCTCAATTTCAACTAACTCCAAATATATAGAAATATATGAGGAGTTGAATTTTGAGGTGTGTCAATTGAGTTGCTTCAATTTGACCTCTAAGCAACTCAATCTTCTTTCCTACATTGGTAGGACTTCAGACAACCAAAGATCCAAGAGAATTGATGAGAACTGAGTGAGAATCGAAGAGAAGAAGATTTCTGAAAATTACCTTCAATGCTGTGCAGAAATGGATCTTGCTTGCTTCAAACTTGACTTGATCACACTCGAGGAGCTTGCAGGAGTGGTTTGGCAATGGTACAAAGCTTTGGATCCTGGAGTTTTTGAATCTCCAAACAGTGAGATTCAAACTCAATTTTCAAGTTGGAAATTCTCAGGTTTTCCTTTGAATGGCGAGGGTTTCAATTAGGGGGCAAAGCTGGCGTGCAAGGTGTGTTTGAAATGAGCTTAGAGGCTTGGTATTTATAGCATTTGGGATTGATAATTGCACACTTGAAAATATACTAAATTTGGAAATGTGATGCACAAGCTTGCATGGGCGTGTACGGGCACATGAAGCAATCCATTATGATCCAATTGCAACTGTACTGAAGTTCAAATCATGCTTGAATGGCAAGGCAAAGTGAAATGGAGTTTTGGACATTTGATTTTCTCCAATGATGCAGACCTGTTAAGACCATGCGCAGCCCTAGCAAACCTCATCCAAAATGCATGAAATATGGTTCTTTGGAAAGCTTAGATCAAGGGGAACAACTTTGATGTTGGACACTTTTCCAATTGGAACATGGATCATGGTTAATTTTGAGATGGAAGTTTGAAAATTTCAACATGTTGAAACTTTTTCTAAGTGTTAAGTCATATATCTCAATATTCCACCTTACTTAACTTTTCATGTGAGCTCCAAATGAGAAAAGTGTCTTTATCAAAGTTGTATCTATTTCAAATACCTTCAAAATGGTTACAAATTTCATGTCATTTGGATTTAGAATGATAGAGTTATGCATTTTTGAAGTTGAGGAAAATCACTTCTTCAATGGTATAGGTAAAAAATGACCTATAATGTATCCTCATATCACATGCTCATAAAAGTTGATTTAGTTCTCACTCCAAACATCAAAGTTGAAGTGGACATATTGAATTTTTTTGTGCAACTTGGAAATCTTTCATCTCATAAAAATTGAGCAAGTTATGGTCTTGGGAAGTTGACTTTCAAATTAGGATTTAGACAAAATGACCTATAATGTTTCAACATAGAAAATGATTTTCCAAGCAAAACTAGCTCTAGGTCTCAACATGAAAGTTGTTTGGGATGACAGTTAGAGTAACTTTTCGCTTGAAATAATTTTCATATGGTGAAAATTGTAGGAGATAGGGTCTAGGGAGACCTAGTTTTGATCAGATGAATTCATCTGGCCAACCACCATCAACCAACTTGCTAACCTCCAATTCTCTTGACTTTATAGGATCATGGTAGATCATATATGCATAAGATGATGAATTTTGAAGTGTACCTTGAGAAATTTGATCAATTGGTGAGGAAGCTTGTTGAAGAAGTTACTCAAAATATCCATACAAACTAGGATTTCCAAGGCAAATCACTTCCAAACTCTTGAAGAATACTTAATCAATATGACATTTAGAGATTGTTGGGGATCATATATGATGCTTTGAGACATTGTGGATCAATCCTTGATTGTACTTTTAGCCATGAGGGTTTTAAACCCTAGATATGAACTTGATAGATCAAATGGGGATCATGCCCTACCTACAAAAGAGTTAGGCAAATGAAAAGACATATGTTTGGTATTTTGGTTAGTAAAATGATAATATACAAGTATGATACAATCACATGGTGCTTGGTGATCTCTCCTAAAACAAACCCAATGAAAGAGGGGTAAGGAGGATGCCAAGGTGTGATCCCAATGCTAATACATATGATGAGGTTGCATGAGGGATCTTAGGGTCAAAATTGGGGTCTTACACTAAGGTCTTCCATCGCGGATAACAAAAAAAAAGAGAAGTGTCATCAAACTCCCGATGCACTCTTTGGTTTACGTAGGGTGTCTAGATGACATCGTCTATAGTTAGCGAATCAATCCTCCTCCTGTACTCCAGAACATTGTCTGTGTCTGCATGCCTATACTTCCATCTCTTTGCTCGTGTGGAGCCAGCAGTGGTAGGAATAAACCAACACTCACAAATGGATGGAAAATGCTCGTATATCCAACATTGAACAATAACATAGGAAATCAAGAAATGACATAAACAAGAACTAAATTAATAAAAAATAATACATTTTTATACTTGAAATAGACTTGTATAACTGGAAAGTTGGCCTAGTCACAAATACAATAGTCAATGCATCACATCCCCATTCCTATCTGAAATGGTTAAGGTTACTAAACAACCACATATACCTCACATCGATATATACATGAGACTTATCTGTTAAAATAGTACATCCTATAATATGTAGCATATATACCCTAGTGATTGCCTCATATATAGGTTGTTGCACCATCTTGACATACCTATCCTGGAATCAAGATATGTGAAAGTGAGCACCTATGTTAGCCTTAAACTCATCTCTCACCTCCGCCTTAGTAACCCCCAAATCCTATATAACAGTAATACATGAAAGCTCCTAGTTGATAACAGGAGCAGTGAAGGAACTACCAGGTAGAGGGAGATGGAACATAGAGGATACATCATCCAAAGTAATTGTCATCTTACCAAATGGAAGATGTCTCTTTATGCCATTGCTCAATAAGCATTGCCAATAGTGAAATATACATAATCGTCAAGGACCAGTCCACCACGTGATCGATATATCCAGTGAGCACAAAACAATCACTGAGCCCTCCAGAAAACCCTTCATATGTGTGTATAGAAAGCTCTATTGAAGCCGAATTAATAACCTATGTATCACTTATAACAAGCACAATAACCTTTGTATCAATCAGAGGAGTAACCTCCATATAATTTGTAGCAAACACATCCATATTCGTATATTATAGAGCAATAACCTTCATATGGAGTCACCTCTATAACAGCCTGAGGAGTCTCCACATCAGCCAAGCCCCCCGCCTTAATATGATGGGTCAACTTTGTCTCGACCACCATCTTCTTATCATCATGACTTCGGTCCTCCACATCCTCAACTGTTGTATGCACATCATCAACATGCGACTCATTAGCAACATCTCTGGCCCATCCATCAACTCTAGCTACTCTACGTCATCGACTCTCACACAAGCCCTCATTACAGCTCTGTCACGATGCCTAAAAGCATTTGTCTCGTTCGATCTTCTAGTCCTCACTGCAAAATAAAAATAGAGAAAAAAAAACAACTGAATTTTTTTAAAATTCGAAAATCAACATGGCTTTCCCAGATATTTCAAAAAAATTTGATTAACAATCTCAAATATTTCTTCTACCGGATATTTCAAAAAAACTGGTATACTTGTATACTTTTTAACAGGACTTTCCAAAATATTTGATAGAAACATGCATTTCTACCGGTTCTTTTCAAAATATTCGATAAAAATGCATGGGAAACATGAGTTTTTATAATATATTTTTTAAAGATTTAGTAAAAATGCATGAAAATTTTGATTTTTTGTCAGACATTTCAAAAAAATTGGCAAAAAATGCATATTTTTGATGAAAAATCCGATAAAAGTGTATATTTTAGAAAAAAATGGTAGCTGGCTTGAAAAATCCAATATGACGAGAGTAATATAGTAAAAGTATATTATTTGTGGAGGTGTCAAATTTAAGTATGAGAGTGATAAGTAAAAATCTCAACTCTAAGGATGTAGGGTAAGTTATTTATTCTAAATTTGACCAAATACAAGTCCAAAACACTTTGGCCCATGATTTGCTAGATAAGATGAGCAGGTCCATATTGGGTTCCAACTTGCTATTATCTCAATTCACTCAAAATAGTTTGAAAATTTTACCTCGTACCCCTACAGTTAGCCTCATACCCCTACAATTTTTTAAAAATTCCCATTCTATCCCTTTTGGCATTTTAAAAAAATTATTAAAAATTATAAAATAAAATAATAAAAAAAAAAATGCACCGGAACACTTCAAAGAAGAGTTCCGGTGAATTAAAAAAAAATTGATGACTACCGGAACACTTTTTAAAAGAGTTCCGGTTTAGACCATCCAAACCGAAAGTCTTTAAGAAAGACTTCCGGTATACAACAAACCAAACCGGAAGACTTTCTAAAAGACTTCCGGTTCAGTGCCCCAAAAGGCAACAAATCGGAACTCTTTAGGCATGTGTTCCGGTATACATTACGTGAACCGGAAGACTTACTCTGAGTGTTCCGGTTTACGATGCCAAAAAGTGAAAAATTTGCTTTCCGAAAGTCTTCAAACGAAAATGGTAAAAAAATTTAAAAATGAAAAATATACCCTATTTATATGAGGGTATTTTGGTCAAAAAAATTTAAATGTAGGGGTATGGGTACAATTGTAGGGGTACGGGGTAAAGTTTTCAAATAGTTTATAGTACTACTCTTTGTAGATATTGATAATGATAAGATAGATATTTAACCCGAGTTTAAATATAAGATTTTACACATATATTTAGTGTTTATTATCCCTTTTTCTAAAGACAAAAAATAGTTATATATTTATCTAATATATAATATCATAAAAATATTTAATATGTAAGGTGTGGATTTGGATTTTCAATTAATATATGTGAATTTTATCAGTTTTGAGTGTAAAAATCCATCACGATTTTATATTTTAGAAAAAACTTAATGTTGAATTGATGAGTATATGTGTATTACATAAACTACATTTGATCTTCAAATAATATAAGATCATTTTGGCAAGTCAAGAAGGAGTAGGATGTAAGTCTCAATATTTTAGTTCATTTCAAGTTTGCACCGCTGTAATTATGATGTATTATCTTATTATCGAATAAAAAAAGTACTGTTGAAATAAGAAGTATGTGTATAGTATATAAAAATATATATATATATATATATATATATATATATATATATATATATATATATATATATATATACTTTAAATAAACATTAATCAATACATTTAATTATTTTCTTTAGCTTAATAAAATTATTCTTTATATTTTGGCATAATTATTATTCTATTAATTAAATAGCTTATAATTTTTTTAAATATTCACGAAAAAACATGAAACGTGAAATAGAAACAGTGATGCGAACTCTTGATCATGGCCTAGCAAATTTATGGATCCATTAAATTCGAATGGAGTAATGGAGTTTTCAATAACTACTTGAAGGGACCATCATTCTAGCTTTTTCATGTGCTATGTCCACTTAACACTAGACAATTGCACATTCTATACACAAACGTGATTCATGAATAGGGTTCTTGAATTGCCTATTGTTCATGTTATGTCAAATCAATACCACACATTGTTATTAATACTGCTTGCTTTCTGAGAAGGGTTCCCATTTCTATCAAGCCACAACAGTGTCATCTTCCATCAATTTTGTCACGGCATGGAATTTAACCACACAAGAGATGATAATAAGTAGATAATTCTTAGACAAGGACACTCCCACTAAGACATGGATTTTAGGTTCTTGTGTCTCTTTTGTTGCTATTCAATTCTAGGGAAACGATTCATATATGTGTGCATTTTTGGAATAGTTATGACAACTCCGCGTGTATTTTAGATAGCATGTTAAAAATCTTACTTGGAATGGGAAAGTTGAAGTGAAGCTTGAAAAATATGAAAACAAAAATTTATATAAATTTAATATTTTAAAGTTAAGATGTGATATTAAACGATAGGGTGATAAAATAAATTGAATTTGTTGTGTTCGCACTTTTGATCCATTGTTTGAGTGGATGAATTAAGATTTTCAATCCTTTACTATTAGTTGATATGCTACGTATAATTTGATTAAAACATAGGTATAATTAGGCAGAATTGACATTCCGTTAGATTAAAATAAAATTATAAAAATTCATTTTGCATGGTTTACTTATAATTCACAATTTATTTTCTACAAATTTTCTTTGAAGAATAGAGAAAAAATCAATTAATGTAATTACTTTATTTTCATTAAGTTAATTTCAAATTTATCATTATTTATCAATTTGAAAACTTATGAATTTGTTTATTTTACCGTGATGATTTATTAGAGTTTAGATAATTAAGTATGAAAGATAATTTTCATATTTTTAATGACTCGCCAATCCCTCAACCTGTTAAAAAAAAGGATAGCGTGAAATTTTCAACTCTAACACTTATAGTTGGTCCTCCCACCATGTCTCTTTTAAGATTGAATAATAAGTATCAACAGAGTAAGTATCAGCAGTGAGAAGTTTTACTTCTTTCTTCTTCAACTCTGTTTTAGAACATCATATTCTTAACCACGTTCAAAGTCTGATACTAGAGTAAGTATGAACAGTGAGAAGTTTTACTTCTTTCTTCTTCAACTCTATTTCAGAACCTAAGGTTTCAAGTTCAGATTCTGATATGAGTAAGAGGCTCAATCAGACTCGAGTCTGACTTCAGATTTCATTTGCACAACGAAATATAAATGCATAAGTAAATAAATAGACACACAATATATCCTGGTTCCTCTCAAACCGAGAGCAGTGCAGTCCCCTTGCAGCACAAGAGCTTTTGACTATAATCATACTGATTACAATTGCTTAAGCCAGCAGCTCAAGACTTCATGCTCAATCACACCTGATCGAGACTTCCTTGCTCAAGCACCCATCTCGAGACTTTCTGCTCAATCACCCCTGATTGAGACTTCCTTGTCTAAATTCCCCGTTCAGGACCTCTTTGCCTTAAGCTCATGTTAAGGACTTCCTGCTCTGTCCGCAAGCATGAGACTTCAATGCTCAAGCACCCAGCTCGAGACTTCCTTGCCTAAACACTTTGTTCAGGACTTTCCACCTTAAGCTCATGTTAAGGAGTTTTGCTCAATCACATAGAAAGAGACTTGTTTTCCTAATTACTCAAATTAAGACTTTAATGCTCAAACACCCAACAAGAGACTTACTTTGAGCACATAAGCTAGAGTCTTCATATTCTCTTAACCATAAGAATCTGGTATAACCTTGTGTTCATGTGAGTGTTTCTTGGATAAGCAGATACGCAAAGATTTACATGCTTGAGAAAATGCGAGTTGATTGCTCCTAAGTGTAGAAGAATGAAATAGTCATTCTTCTTCTCTCCTTGCACCGATTTCCTCTTGTTGTGCCTTTCTGTTCTGATGAACATATTCACATATTCTATCTTCAAAATGTATATGAATATGTTTCATCCCTGCTCTCACACATTTAACCCTTCTGGCTATATATTCCATTTAGTATGTGTTTCTTAGATCTTTGTTTTCTGATTAAAATACAATCTCTCTCTCAACCAATACAGTGAACTGGTATCACATCTTTGTGAACATAGTCACATATTCTTCAACTCACATTCATCTTGGTCAGAACAGACTTAGAGAGATTGTTCCATGAATTTCACAAGTTTAAAACATTCTTGAATATTTTTAATCTTCATCTATAAATATATTCTGGAATAGATCCGTTGAAGATTGAAACTACCATAATACAAATAGTTGTTGAAGCTACCATGGTACAAGTAGTCGTTGAAGGTCTTTAGATGTTGGACAATAGAGTGAGTCAAAACTCAGCTTGCATAAAGACGTTGGGAGAAGAGAGTAGAATTTAGAGTAGTTGGAGAGATAAGATCCTGACAACATATCTTTATGATGATTAGACATAAAGTATTGTACTGTTGTCACGTGATCTTCTATGGATAACTTTAGACTTGAAATCTTCTTGTAGATGTTTGTTGAAGCTTATTCAGAGTCAATGTTATCCTTATACTTAACTTCTTGATTCAAATGCTTTTTATAGAATTAGTTAAAGCTTGATCATAATTTGAAGTATGTCTTTATAACTTGGTTGGAGCGAGACTTCAAAATCTAGTAGTTCATAGGTTCTGAGCTTGTCTTCATCAGAGTCTTGATTAGAACTAGTATGGATAAACACTTGTAGAGTTGATGACTTGATGTAGACAAATTCCTTTGAAGCATATCCTTCAGAAGTGTTGGTAAAGCACGTTTAGAAGTTGCAGGGTTATTCCTTGTGGCAGTAATTGTTTGCTTCAAAAGATTCTAATCTTCAAAATTTGTTGATCTTTGAATTCCATGATAAACTCAGGTTCATCATCTGGAAGACTTGGATAGACTCATCAGAGTATGGAAGCTTGGTTCTGATACTTCAGATTCAGAATAACTTTGCTTCCCTTTAATGGTTCTTCTGAGTGATTAACTTGATTAATATCATGGATAATGTCTTTTGATTCTGCACACTAGAATAACCATTAGTAAATCATGTTGTTCTTTAATTACTTTGTTATCATTAAAATCTTTTAGGAGCATGAAAAAATCGTATTCTAACATTAATTATATTACATTTGAAAAACATAATTATAAGAATGTGGGAATATTTAGTAAAAACTAAATATTAAATGATTGAAAGTGAAATGCAACATTTCTTCGATAAATATAAAAAATAATAATAGGAAGAATAAAAGTTTTTATTTGTGTGTAATGTAGTTCACTCAATTTATAATATATACCTTATATATATAAATAGGTTTGTCTGTTACAACAACAACATAAATATATAGTGCAAAAAAGTAAAATTTATCTTATAATAAATTAATTTTTCTTCTTCCAATATTATATTTCTTCATACAATTTATTATTCAGACTACATTATTTTTTGTTCAATTTTAATGAGAGTTGTATTTCATATTATTTTTAGAAGCCAAATTTTCATTATGCGTCTAACAATTGTTATCAGAGTCAATTGTAAAATTGTAGGGTGGTAAAAAAAATTATTATAAAAAATTAATGGTTTTTAATGGTGGATCAATCACGGTTACTAAATACGAAGTTGAAAAATTCAATTGAAAAAAATGTTTTTTTCTACTAGAGGATGCATATGAAAAACCAACTTATTTCACAAAAGTTACACAAGGTATTAGCGAGAGATTGAAAAGAAACATGTGAGCATGAAGGATGGGGATTGGGATGAATTAGATCTTGAAGTACGAACCTCCATAATCTTATGCCTTGAGATATATGTTGTGTTCTTGGTAAATGAAAAATCAACAACGATTGGCGTGTGTCCAAAGTTAATGGATAATTTCCTTACGAGAACTCTAACAAATTGGATCTACTTGAAATCTCAATTGTATACACGGAAGATGGAGTAAGGTACCTCAATCCGAGATTACCTCAACATATCACACTTAAAGGATATAGATGTTAACATTGACGAAGAAGACCAATCACTCATGTTACTTATTTCATTACTATAGTCCTACGAAAATCTAGTCCATACATTGATGCTTGCATGTGGTCTTTTAATCATAGATGAGACTAGAACATCACTTTTGGCAGATGATCTTTGAAAGGTTGCTGGGATGTTGAGCACTGGAAGAGAGCATAGGAAACAAACTCAATGATTATTTTCTACTAGCAGGAGGACTAATGAAAGAGGAAAATGTAAGGGAAAGAAGCCTAGATAAAAATCTAGTCCTTCTGTAGAAAGAACATGCTTTAAATGTGGTTAGCTTGGACACTTTAAAACAAATTTTTGAAATAATAGGGTGTTATTTATGGATACATTTTTTGTAGGGAATTCAAGACAAGTGATAAAAGCTAAAGATATATATCATGGTTTACCTATGTGAATGTGGTTTTGATGATGACAACTTAAACGTAAACCTAATGGAGAAATTTTTGATGATACAACCTTAATGCAACATTTGAGTCAAGTAAAGCGGTTAAAGATGTAGACAAACAAGTTAGGGTTTGGTAATCACTGCAAATATTCACTGATGATGGCATTCATCCTGAATATATCTCAAGCCTCATCTCCAAGAAGAATCAAGCAAGTGTTTATATAATTGGTTTACTTGACATGTCTTGAAGCTTCAATATGAAAGAGAGGGAGTGTGAAAGCTCGCTCTGTTGCATCTGAGGGAACCATGTTTTGTATAAACACAAAGGGTTTTTCAATAAAGTTATACATATAAATCACACACACACACTCTTTCTCTCTCTCTCTCTCTCTCTCTCTCTCTCACACACACACACACACACACACACACACACACACACACATACACACACTAAAACACACTAAAACAAGCTTTTAAGTCTATTTCTTACAAAAATATCCCTATAAATGTTTAGGAAACATGTCAGTTGAATCAGAAACTGTCTTAATGATTTTGGAAAAAAATTGAAATATCCAATCGATTGGCACTCATACCCAATTAATTGTGTTAGTGAAAAAGTTATCCTTAAACATTTAGGATAACGTCTTAATGAACTAAAATGTATTTGGATATTTTCTTTCATTTTAAACTTTTATAACCAATTATTTTGAGGGCTGCTAATCGATTGGAGCAGAGTATCAATCGATTGGCACATTAAATTTGGCCACGGAAATGTATTTTTTTTATGCTCACCTTTAACCTATAAATAGAGGTTATTCCCTTAAAAAATTCACATTCATAAACATGAGAATTCTATCTCACTCTTCACTCTCTCTCTAAAATATTTTCAACTTTCTCTCACATATTTTAGATATAGCGCTTTCGATAAAGTCTTTTTATTTAGTGAGGAATTATGTATTCGGGAAAATGTATAATTGTAAATTCACCAAGGATTTTTTTTATCTTGGTTGAATAATCTATCCATAATGGAGTGTTTGTTTGGGTTCAAAGTTAAACCCTTTAAGAGCTTTAGTTTGGGGATTTAGGTTCTAAGTCGTCGTTTCAGTTCGTAAGCTCAACCTAGTTAAAACTTTTCCTTGGTTCGAGATCAACCAGATTCAAAATCTCATCTTAGTTCATGTTTACCCTAGCTAAAACCTAGGTTCGGTTCGTAAGCTCGGCCTGGTCAAAAGCTTTCTTTGGTTCGAGATAAGCCCAATTTAAAATATCAGTGGTTCCCGGTCAAAACATCGGTTCGACTTGTGAGTTCAGCCTGGTCAAAAGCTCATTCTGGTTCGAGATAAATATGTAGAAATCTCGGTTTAGCATGGGGACTAACCGTTTCAAGTTATTCTTTAAAAATAATACTAACCACTTCAATCGGTTGTTTGGAGGAAGACTAACTGCTTTTCTCCGCAAATTTCTATTTGGAAGGAAGACTAACTGCTTCTCTCCGTTGTTCCTTGTTTGGTTAGAAGTTAGTCTGAAACATCACTTTTCCTTGTATAAGGTTGTTATAGAATTTAACCTATTAAAAGCTCTTAAACATTATTGGATACTCTCAAAATCAAATCTTGGAGAGAGGATTAAGTCTTTTCTTTTTTACTAAACCTCTACAGTTACTGGTGTTTTTTTCTTACCCTTAACTTTTACTTTTCGCTTCTATTTCTAAAACTATTTTTAAAAGTGTTTTTGAACTCTGAAAATGATTTAAAAAAATCTTCAAATTATCATTTTTCTAAAACTCACAATTCATCCCCTTCCACCCCTTGTGTATGGAGTCACATGTCCATCATTATTTAAGAAGTAGACCGGAAAAGACAACAACTCCAAAGGCAAACAATAAGATTTGTTGGAGGCGATTTATGTTTAAAATGACGAGGATGATCATTTCGCTTAATCATAAAAAGACCATGATATTTCTGTTAAGTGGGTTCTTGATTTAAGAGCCTCACATTATATGCACCCAAATAAGAAGTGTTTTACTACCTACCATAGTACATGTTGTGGAATTTTTTTAATGAGGAACAACCATGTCTATAAATTATGGAGTATGGTAGAATAAGAATCAAGATGCACGATGGAATAATGAGAACTCTGATGAATGTGACACTTTTTCCGAATTTGCAAAAAAACTTATTTCTGTCTGTATTCTAGAGAGAAATGGTTGCAAAATTGCCATGGAAGACAAAGTTTTAAATTTTGTATGTGGTTTGTTGGTTGTGATGAATGGAGTTTGTCATATAATTATTTTTTCTCTTATAGGTGAAACCAACATAGAAGACTTGGCAAATGAACTTAGTGGAAGTAAAGATCAAACAAAATGTACTAAGATATGGCACATACGCCTTTGGTATATGTCATAAAAGATCTATCATTGCTTATTGGGGAAGGTTTGTTGAAAAAAATAATTAAAAAACCATGAATGGAATTTTGTGAACATTGTATGTATGGTAAATCACATCACTTGAAGTTTGCTACAAGCAATCATAAAAGCAAAGGATTCTTAGACTATAAGCAGAGGATTCTTAGACTATTTGCATGTTGATGTTAGAGATCTAGCTAAAGTTACTTTTAAGGGTGGCTCCAAGCACTTTGTTACTTTTGTTGACTATCATTCTAGGTATGCTTGGATTTACTTTTTTTAATACAAGAACAAGGTATTTGATATATTTAAGTGTTGGGAAGAAATGGTTTAGAATAAAATGGACAAAAAGTTGAAAACTATAAAATTAGACAACGATACAAAATATACAAAAGGAGATTTCAAAAAGTTATGTGATTAGGAAGGAATTATAAGGCACTTCACAGTCAGATACACACCATAACACAATGAAGCAACAAAAATATTGGACCTTACACTTCTTAAGAAAGCAAGGTGGATGCACTTTAATTCTGGGTTAGATAAAGAATGGTGGGGCACAGTCAAATGATATATCTTGTTATGTAGTAAATTGATCCACATATTCTAGTTTACATGGAGACACCCCTTATAAAGTGTGGTTAGATGAACATGTTTATTAAGACATGGGAGGTGGTCCAATTTCCCGAGGGAAAATTTGTCATTGGTTTTAAGTGGGTGTATAAAAGAAATGAGGATCCTAACAAGTCTGATGTATAAGGTATAAGACTAAGCTAGTTGCTAAGGGGTTTGCACTAAAGAGGGGTTGATTAAAACAAGATATTTTTTCTAATAGTAAACAATTATATTCGAGTGCTATTATGCCTAGTTGTTCACGGGGATCTTGAGTTAGAACAACTTGATGTGAAGACGATTTTCTTACATAGTGATTTGGATGAGGAAATTTATATGTATCAACCTGAGGGATACAAGGTTGAGGGTAAAAAGAGTTAGGTATGTCGCATGAGGAAATTACTTTATATTTTGAAGCAATCTCCTCGTCGATGGTACAACAGATTGGACTCATTTATATTAAAGCAAGGTTTCTCTAGAAGTTATTATGATTGTTGTGTATACATTTGTAAGCTTCATGGAGGGGATTATATTTATCTTTTATTGTATGTGGATGATATGCTTAATTCTTCAAAGAGCAAGGTTGATATATATAGGTTAAAAATTCAACTTGGTAAAGAGTTTGAGACAAATGACTTGGTGGTTGCCAATAAAATACTGGGTATGGGGATTATAAGAGAAAGATCAAACCGAAAATTGTTTTTGAGACAAAAAATGCTACATTGAATAGGTTATTGAAAGGTTTTCGATTAAAGGTGCTAAGTCAGTTCTGACTCCATTGGCTCCATCTTTTAACCTCTCTAGTAAATATTTTTTCACCATAGCAGAAGATAATGCCTTTTTTCTTAACACCTAAATTTATAGAGGTGTTAAAATTTGTAAGAGAAGATGATATGTTGATAATAACGGTAAGAGAATATAAAATAATAAAAATATTATATTTTTAGACAAAAACTAAAAAAATGAATGACAATAAAATTTGTAAGGATGTAAGTAGTTGGCTTCACATATTTGATTGAACTTTCATGTAATTTAGATCACATACATCAAATCAATTTATCTACGAGTCTCTAAATATGATTTGTTGAAGGATCCAATTTGTAACATGATTTATTGTCAGATTTATGTAGTTTTAATCTTTAATCAAAATAGATGTTGTTAATAAAGAGTCTTATAAACGACACAAAATAAATAAGATGTGTGGTAGAGACAGAAAGAACAAAACAAAGGGATGTTCCTGAATTGAATTGTGTCATTTTCCTAAATGTGAATTGATTTAATTTATTTCGCTATCTTATGTAATTCCATACAATGCTACATGGTCCATTTGTTTTGAAATAAAATACATTATTTAGTTTTGAACATGTAGATGTGAACAAATGGTATCAAAGTTTTTTGTTCAATTCGAGTTTTAGAGTTCTTAGTGTGCTAGGTGATTGTAGCTTAGTTTAATCTTTCACATCAGCAAAAAATGATGGTATTGTGAAAGTGTTGTTGAGTTATAGTCACAAATTCTGATGTGAAATTTTGGATGAGGGAAAATTGATAATAAGGACTGCGTATGGTGTTGGTTAGTACAAGGGCAATGATTGAAATTGTTGCGTATGGTCTTGGTTAGTACAAGGGCAATGATTTAAATTGTTACATATGGACTACACAAGGTGTTGTTTAATACATGAGTAATGATTGGCATTGTTGCAATATGTGACATGAGACTATGTTGATAGTTGAAGAGCTTCTTGCCAACAAAGAAGTTACACCTTAAATTTTCAATTTGATTTTCGACACGAAAAATTCTTGAAATGGTTTTCTTTAAAGTGGGGTATACTCTTCTTCGGGATGGAGTATGATAGTTCTTTTTGAACTATGATTATTATTTTTGAATTATATATATATATATATATATATATATATATATATATATATATATATATATATATATATATATATATATATATATATATATATATATATATATATATATTTGCTAGGATACACCCACTTATTTTTATGAAGGTGTTATATATATATATATATATATATATATATATATATATATATATATATATATATATATATATATATATATATATATATATATATATATATATATATTCTCTTTGAGACCTTATTTATAAGCAAAAGTCTTTTAATGTTTTTGACCTTAAACATAAGCAAATATCAATAAATTTAAGCATAATTAATGATTTTATTCCAAAATTATCCATGCATTAATTACTTAATATTATTAGGAAATAAAAATTTAATTAAGTGTAAATTAGTAATTGTGTTAATTCTTTTACATGATATCAAGAAAACTAAATGCATTTAACCATATATTATTTTTAATAAGCATGCAAGTTGTCTTTTTTGCTTATAATTCAGGTCGGGGTAGTATCTATATACATATAAAGGAGGAAAAATCCAACCTCGAAAAACAACACAAAAGTCAATTGGCACAAGTAATACCAAAAGAACAAACACAAGGCAAAACAAAGAAAAAACAAACAACACAAAAGGAACCCTATTGACAGAAAGCAACGCCCTAAAACTACAGTCGCATAATGAACCACCATCCAACAAACCACCAGATAGAACTATGAACGCCAAACCCACCATCAACAGGCCAAAAACACCATGGCTAAACCATTAACCACTAAATTACTATGAATCAGGTTGTACCACTGGCTCCACTATTAGTTAATACATTGAATATGATTCCGAAGGCAGACAGAGAAAGAGAAGGAGGTCACAGGCAACCTACTACAAATCTAACTCCAAGCCAAATAAAACACTCTTCTCTTCCAACTCTTTTACATTTGTTGTCTTACCAGAGTAGTATTTCTCATTCCGCGCTAACCAAATGGACCACACTAAAACATGCCAAATCATAGCAAATACTCTCCTAGATTTAAACTTAACTTCTAAAGATAAGAATAATTCAAAAAGAGTTCTAATGTCCTTGGGACGGGCCACATTAACCCCTAATCACCCAAAGATCTTATACCAGACAATAAAGGAGAGACTACAAGTGACAGACAAGTGGGATACCTATTCAAGATAGTCACCACAAAGGATAAAAGAGATAGCCTCCAGATCATTGATAACTTTCCTTTTGAAAATGTTTTCTCTATAGTAGAACCTATCTAAAAGAAACAGCCAAGAGAAGACCACAATTTTAGAGGGAGCCCACCTGTCCCAAATAAGGGGAAAAGATGGAAAATCCATAATTAAAGGAGAGCCTGATGTCTAAAGAAGTCCGCAAAGGGCTTGATAGGCTGATGCCACCGAAAAAAATCCATCACTAGAATTCCTCCAAATCCACCTATCACTCTCCTCACTAAGTTGAACCTCATGAAGGGCCAAGAAAAAATCCGAAAGCACGGGTTCTTCTCCGATGAAGAAAGATCTTCTGTACCTAAGATCCCACTAAATTCTCCCCTCTTCCCACCTCCCTACCTCACTAAGAGTCCAATATTAACCCTAAAATTAGAGAAAGGCCTAAGAATATGGATTTAAGGGAAGTATTTCCTAGCCAATGATCATGCCAAAAAGAAGTCTGGATACTTGTTTCCACCTTCTAAACAAAACCTAATTCAAACCAATTAGGGGGATCATCTTTTTTTAGATCCAAGAAGGGATACCTCTTTCCCCCAGGTTGAACATGGTCGAAGACCTGAGGACCTTACCCTAGACAGAGATGAGACAAGGGATACATCATACATGGCATAAATAATATCAAACCACAAACCCGAGGCACCCATAATAAGTCTCCCTTTCCATTTGGCTAAGAGGGCTAGATTTGTCAATTTAAGATCTTTAACTCCGAAGCCTCATTCTTCTTAAGCATACAAACATCAGACCACCTCATCCAAGAGATCTTAACACCCCTTCACATTACCCCAAAGGATTCTTTTATGAATCTTAACCAAACTTTTTCATACTTCACAAGCATTTTAAGGAAAGAAAGGAAGAAAACATGAATACCATTAAATACCGAGTTGAGGAGAATAACCCTACCCCATAAATTGACATACATATGGCTCAAAGAATGAAGTCTCTTTGAAACCGGATTAAGTAGGGGTTCCCAGGTAGAAACCAACTAAAGATTAGCTCTTAGTGGCAAGCCTAGATACCTAAAATGGATAGACTCAATCTTACAATTAAAAAAGCCATCGACTAACTCTAAGAAAGAGATATCAATGTTAGTAATGACAATATTAAAATTCTTAGAGTGATTTTATTTCATGTGAAGTATACGCTTCTTCGGATGAAGTATGATAGTTCTTTTTGTTTATGATTGTCGGTGAACATTTTGAGATGATATTGCTTCAAATGACTATATTCTTTATGGTAAAGAATATGGTTCTTTGAACTATGATTGTCTCATTAGATAATAAAATCTATCTATTATTTTCAATCAAGATAAATTATGTTGATATTTGTTGAAAATATACGTGTTAAAAAAATTAAACATTATTTAATATTATAAAGTAAAAGAAATATCAACTCTAGTGCTTCGTTATAACATGCACTAGATAAAACAATTTAAGTTTATATTTGATTTGACTTAATTTATACT
This sequence comes from Lathyrus oleraceus, assembly GCF_024323335.1. Taxonomy (NCBI): domain Eukaryota; kingdom Viridiplantae; phylum Streptophyta; class Magnoliopsida; order Fabales; family Fabaceae; genus Lathyrus; species Lathyrus oleraceus. Next base: position 352,155,819 of record NC_066580.1, read on the forward strand.
ATTGTTTTAAAATGTTGTAAAGTGTAATTCAATATTTGTTTTGTAGAGTATTAGTGTATTGAGGTTGTGGGAATGATTTAGAGTAGTATAAATATTGTAACAATTTTCAAATATTACATATAATCTTCATCATATTAACTTAAATGTTAGAGTATTTATGTATACGCCATTATCGTCACGCACCATCCACGTCATGGTTTCAAGATTAAAAACTCCATTACAAAACGTTTCTTCTATATATATCATCCTCACTTAGAGATATTTTATTTTCTATGATAAATCGAAAATTTAATCAAAACAAACTCTATTTTAATTTTGCACCATAAAATTGAAGGGAGGGTCCTTGATGATTACTCATTAGTTGCCTTTTAGCTACAATTTGGGTACCCTAAAACATGTTTACACCTAATTGCGAGGTTCTTATTCAAAAGAAAATTATCTAAAGTGATTCCATATATGCTAATAAGATAAGACTATAATAAAAACCATATAACTTTATTTGTTTTATGTATAGGTTCTGAAATGTGGTGGGGTTATAATTCTAGTGCTTTGGTCTATACACTCAAGTATAGTTTTCTGTCCCACCATCCACACTCCTCTCTTATGTCCTTGTTATGAATATCATTATCAAGATTTTTGAAAGCTGTATCCAGCTAGTTATAAGAATTAACTAAAAATGTGTGTTTTCTTGTCTGTCTCACTAGCACCTAATGATGGGAAACTAGAAAAACTTGTCATGCCATTGACCCATCTAAAGCAAGACGGGGCATACCAGGTAGATGTATCGGATTCAAAAACACTATCATGTATAATGTCAGGTTGGAGAATGGTGGTTTCTTTCAGTTTAACCATCAAATCATTTGTACAATTGTTTATCTTCTGATAGGTCTAATCTATTTTAGCATTTTTAGTACCATTTTTTACAAAAATTATAGTAGCTCGCATCCATTTGATTAGACAAAACACCCCTATATTTTGGATGAAATGAAATGATTAATGACCTTTTAACAAACAAAAACAAAAAGAAGTGAAATTGTAATACCAAAATTAAATATTTTAGAATTTTCAAAAAACTTTATAACATTTCAAATTTTTGTGGAATTGTCCGATTACATACAAGTAAGAAAGTTTTTGTATACATTTATATCATATTTATATAAGATTTGTTGCTTGTATTGTATTGTATTTTTTAACTAATTTGGTATAATGTAGAGTTTATACCGGATTTGTTAAAATATATGGTGTAAACGCGTCGGTTAAGACCATATTTATTAATATATCTAGTGTAAAAGTATGAGTTTTTATACTTGTTTTGTTAAAATTATAGTAAAATGCTATAATATTGGGTATTTGTAAAAATCTTATAGTTGTTGGAGTGACACTGAGTTTTCTTATAAAATTTGATATGTAAATTTTTTTAATTGTTTGATTTATTTTATTTTTAGTTAGACAAAAAGGATGAGATAATAACATCATATCTAGATTGAGTGACAAACCTGTTAGGGTTGTTGTATATAGGTCTGGCAGAGACGACATAAATGGTGTTAATTGTAGTTATAGAGGTGGCACTGGATTTTCTTAAAAAATCGGGTAGACTTTGTTGTTTTTAATTGTTTAATTTATTTTATTTTTAGTGAGACAAAGAGGAAGAGATGATATCAGCATACCTATATTGAGTGACAAATCTGTTAGGGTTGTTATAAATAGATCTAACAGAGACGACGAAGATGATTATGATGGTCATTCGCGCAGTAGGACAAGTTGAGTATCTCCCACTGGTTCTCATCGCAGGAGGATTAAATAGACTCACAGACCACATACTTTCCGCCTTAGAGGAGGTAGAGTTCGACACTTCATAGGCAATGATGAGGAGGCACATTATGTTATGTTCGATCATGTCGAGCCAAGGTGCACGCGGAGAAACCTAATTAGGATGATCAAAGTGACGATCATGATGGTCCCACATATTATGGGTTCCCTAGAGGGTTCTCTGCCCTTACATTGCTAACATGGTATATTGATCATGTTCCCTTCAGATTATGACAGATAGAGGTGTAAATATTTTATTTAAGTTGATTTTATATATTAATGGTTAGTTGAAAGTAATTGATGGTTTATGCTTTAATTGTTACAGGACCGCAACTAATTAGAGGTCCATCCCTATTCATGGTCAAAAGCTAAATAAATTCTCTTGAGGGTAGATGTGGAAGGAGATTATGACACTTGTAGATGGATGATGGTCTACTACCACTAGTGGATTGTTCGCTTACGATGCTTGACACTCAACTGTTATTTAATTTTATTGAGCGATTGCATAAGGAAACATCTACATTTTATCTTTCATTTGGTAAGAGGATGGTTGTCATGGACGATATCTCAATTCTCACTATTATAAATAATACATTTTATGGCAAAACTTTCACCTCACACACTAAAAAATAGAGGTGTAAACCATAAACACGACACATTTTAATTTTTTTTAAATACCATATATTTCCTCGGTTGAGCTGGCATCCGAGGGGTAAAGTATTTAGAGGACACACCTTTGAATCACAACAACTATATGTTAGCATCTTTTATGACTTATTACCTCGGTTAGGCTAGAAACGAAGGGGTAAATTGTTTAGAAGACACGCCTTCGAATCCCGTCCATTTTTTTTTATAATATCACTACTTCTACATATATATCATATACTAGTACTCAACATGTTATTGAGTCTCCAAATAGAAGACTCGATCCTATAAAATAATATAAGATAAATATGTAAAAAAAATATCATTATTTGCATAGTAATATTAAACTCATCTAGAAATAATGTACTTCTTTGTTGTCGTTATCCCTAAGTGACTGACTTGGTTAGTCCATGTAGTAATAAATTTCTCCTTATATGATTACAACCATATTTGGTTAATATAATAAACAAACGAAAGGGATATCAACACATACTAGCTCAAAATATTGCAAGTGTTGCTCATATGCAAACATCCTATTTTAGTACATGATCACTTTTCCATAGTTTTATCACATGCTCTTGTTCATTAACCTCGACAAACTTCTTGCATTTTCACCAATGTTTTCATAACATGGAGAACAAGTAAGAGGTGGATAGAGCATGGGAAAGCAACTTCAATGTCATTAATCAAGGAAATTTCCCGAACATGACCTTGGGAAGCAACTTCTTAGATGTAAAAAAACTCATTCAGTTTCTCCAACACCCATATGAAATTTGCCTCCATGTTCCAAGTAATCAAACCAAACGGGAATTTTTAACTCAGTTCACTTAACACCAATAATCTCAAGTGACTGTAGCTTATACATGTTGGTTTTATACGTACAGTCAAAGATCAAAATAAGATGAAAGATATTTACAAGCTTCACTAAATTATGATGTGTCCAAAATATATCATTCATAACATCAAAGTCCTCCATATTTTAGTCCAACACAAATACTTTTCATTATGAATTAAGCTCAACAAATATTTATTTTAAAGCTTCATCCATCTCATATTCATTTCATTTATGACACTTTAACAAAAGAAGCAAGGTTACCAAATTTATGAAAACAAAAAACAAAAAAATGATTCATCAATCTTTTTAAAATCCAATATATATATATATATATATATATCTATCTGTGTGTGTGTGTGTCTGACATCTCCTTAATTAGACATGACATCTCTACATAATTTTATGTTTAATCAATTATCTATTCGAATATACATATTATAAGAGCATGTTTCATTTGTGAAAGAACTATTATTTAATATAAATAATGTATGACAATCATTTGCGAAAGTACTCTCTACACTCTATTGGGATGCTTTTATACTACGGTGAAAACTCACAACTACCTCTAGAATTTGGAAATGCATATTTGGACACTTCATTTTACTTATTCATCAGCACAAATTGATGAGCCACATTTATGCTATGTTAGGGCAAATCAAAGATAATTGCAGAATGTTGGAAAAACAACACAAATTAACATCAAATACTTAACATCACATAGATAACCGTTAACATAAATTTAACATTATATTTCATTACAAAATAGTGGTTCAGGACGTTGCAACATCTCTAGAATATCTTCGGTCGATCTTCCAATCGCCGCACCCACTTCAATCAGACCATTTGATGAGTCACGGTAATATATACTCCATATAATACTTAAATATTCATTCGTCTTCAGTTCAAGCTTTGTAAATCATATCTTTTCTTTGTCGTCAATCGAGGGTGAACGACACTCGAGTTTGACATTCTTCAAATTTCTGGATATCACAAGAGAGTATTTAGTTTGCATTTTAGATCGATGAGAGGTATGTACTTAGAGACCCTAAATTGGAGTGGAGGCTTTGCACTATTGAAATATAGAAATGCAAAATGGGGATATGTATTCATTTTGGTGTGTTATGTTTTTGTAAAGAACGTGGGATGAGAGACCCCTTATGTATATAATTTCTAGATCAATTTGGATCTTAGAAGCAATATTCTCTCGCCATGACATGTTTTGGATATGCATATCCAGACACACCTATTTTTTTTACAAAATAAGGGTTTTTACGGATATGCACATCCGTAAAATCCCTAGTTTAGTCATTTTTACAATTAAAATGTAGTGTGTCTGGAGATGCATATCCGGTATCACACCAATTAATATGCAAGGCCAAATTTTGAAACAGAGAAAGTGTCTAAAAATTACCCCCAAGTTCTATAATTTTAATGTAGAATATACATTATGTATGTCTCAAATTATATCGATATTACATCATTGACAATATTACATATAAAAAATGAGTTACATTGTTAGATAAAATATAAAATGTATCAAAACACGTGTCACCACCTAAACCCATATCTATTGGTGGTTCCTTCTTTGACCTTTCCTTATTTGATTATTTTTCAATGTCCCTCAACTTGATGAACTCTTTCACCCACTCTGGTGATGTCTTTGGTATAAGGACATCCCAGTTTCAAATAAACTTGAACATAATATTGTGTTTTCCAAAGCCATCCAATACACATGATGCGTCTAGATGGATTTTGAGGTGGCCTACTCTGAACTGAAAAAAATGTTTTCGAGAAAACATATGTTATCAAATCGATACTCAACCTATCATAAGAACTTGTAATAAGATGTCTCGTTTCAGGGAAGCACATCCATTTTTCAAACGGTATCGGGCCGCTAACATAAGGAATAAGAGCATTGAGAATTGCATCGTAATTTTCTTTTTTTCTCTTATAGCGGTGTGTATGATTTCCTATGTATCATTAACTCTTGTATAAGCTGATGGCGGAAGAATTGGTGCTTCTCCTCTCTTTTACTAAGCAAACTCGAAACATCTCAAAAACCACAATTTTCGTCACCTTCAATACCTACACCCCGCTCAATGTATTTGTGCATAAAAAGTGACATATATTCAGTGTGGGTGATTTTTTGTAACACAGGTCGGGGAGATTGTTTGCTATGGTGAGTACCCTTGAAAACAATTTTTTTAGATTTAGGAGTTGGAGAATCTGGAAAAGGCAACTCAACATGTTCAATTTAAGAAGAAGGTCGCCTTGTAAAATTGTCACTAGCGGTTGGTTTGAACTTTTTAGAGGCCTCATTCGGTTTTACCAGTTCTGAATATGGTTTTAAATTCATGGTTTCAAGATAGGAAATCTTCCTAAACCACTCTTTGATGTGCAATTTCATGTTGTCATCAACTTTCATGAATCTCTCTAGGATCACTTGCCACTTTGTCATGATAAACATGTTTGATTTATCATCCTTCATCATCAAACCTGAGCCTTTTCCAGTGAGTGTAAATCTCATCCATATGTATGGTGTGTTGACCTATATTTTCTATGCAATTAAACAAGCACATGAAAGATCATACGTCTTGTTAAGTGTACAACCAAACTTAGAGCTATATGAACCTATTTTATCTGTTTGCTTGGCTTCGTGAAAAATAAAATTCAATCCCACATGAGATATGTTTCCAACCAACTATGAATAAAAGATGTTGTCTTTGAATCGATGTTCTAACACAATAATGATTTAACCAAAAGATGTTTGTATATCATTATCTTGGTTTCTGAGCATTTCGTTTACGGTGTCCCAATCTTGACAAAAATAACCTTTACTATTTCCCAACTAATTCTTCAGTGGAGCATGTGCATATTCAACTCTTTTAGTTGTTGTATATCCAAAGTCTTTAACTTGATCGGTCCAAGCACAAACAACTTTCTCCTTCACCTAGTAAAACATAATACTCTAAACATATTTTAGGAAATCTGGATATCTCGCACATACCTTCCTGAAATGTATTACATATTCGACATATAACTCTTCCCTGGAAGAATTTACTATAGCATTCCAGGCATCCATTATCTTTTCCAACACCACATCAGGTTTGACCATTTTTCCATCTTCACCCTTTATTTATTTTGTGCCTACCGCAAGTTTTAGTCGACTTCTCACATTTTTGGTTATCTGATACTTACAAAGTAATGCATACAATATAAGAAACACCTTTGCAACTGAATCCATCAATGTGGAGTCATGATCAATGACAATTACATTTGTCATGTTTTCTTGATTCTTCAACATAGTCTTGCACATTTCTAAAGCCCCCGTAATATTTTCCTCTTGTTCGAATTCCAAAAGTGCAAAACCCATTGAAAAAGTATTTTCCGTCGAAGTAACACCAACAATTTCCAAAAGTGGAAGCCTATACTTGTTGGTCTTATATGTTAAATAAATTATGACAACAGTGAGAAATGCGTTGAACAATTTCATGGAATTGTGATGAATCCAAAATATATCTTGATTAGTGACTTTATTCTCACAATTTATGTACCTAGAGACATCTTGGCTATCATCCAAAAGATTCAACAGTTGTTTCATTTCAGATCTTAAACCTCTTACCGCCTTGTTGTTTTGGGCACACACATTTTATACTTGCTTGATATTTGAAACATTTTGAGTTCTTTTACATTTCAAAATTGCAAGTATGTTTCTCGGCGCCACCATGTTTAATTTCGTGTCTGAAACAAGTTCATTTTCCTTTGGAATAAGGCGACATACAATGGGATGCATGACTAGCTTGTGACACAAGACATGATTATGTGTACCAGAAACCATATTAAATTTCCATGTATCATTTATCTTACGGTATTCACGTGATTTAAACAAACACTCACATTTTCTTGATCTGGTGACATCACGTTTCAACTACCTAATTGATGGTTGGTGCCACTTCTTTCGCATCTCATTATTACAAATGCTCATCTTTTATTAGAACCATTGTTCTACCTTTCCACTACAACGCCAACCCTAATTTCTCGGCATCCATGCAGACCCAATGTAGCATATGTTCATGAGCAATAAACTTTTATTTATTTGTAAATTGTTCACAGGCATCTACCTGGATAACATCATCCTTCACATCATCTGGTTTAACATCATCCTTCACTTCATCTACTATAACATCCACCCTCAGAATAACTTTGGGAAATATATGTGGGTATACCATATCTAATACCAATCATAACAGAAAAAATGATATAAAAAAACTCAAAGTATCAGGCAAATCCAGAGATGCATCTTTGGAACACATGAAACTTAATCTGGAGATACATATTCAAACTTAATGCTATTTTTTTCAACTCTAAAATCAGATTAGTGCACGAAATGAGGGATGAAATGAATGAATTTTACCTTAAATTCGACTTCTCTTGTTGTGAGAAAATACAAGAAGGATGTTTTGGTGTTGAAAAGTTGATTGAGAATGTAATTTTTTTAAGGGTTTTGAGTGTGAAGTTGAGTTTAATCATGAGGAAGAAGAATATGCAAGGTGGTGTTTTATTCATTTTTCTGCTTGACATTTTCGGATATGTATCTCTAGAATCACCACTGAGTTATTAAAGAAATCAGCTCAGCGAATAAAAACATCATAAACGAGTACATAGGGTTAAATAGAGATGCATCTCCGGATTCACCCTTGAAAATATATAGAGATGCATCTCCGAACCAAATTTTGCCAAAAATGGACTGACTGGCTGAAACACATGGACTACTGTGATTTTAGGTGCGTCCAAAGATACATCTCAGGACACCAACAAAAACAATTTTGAGTTTTCAGAGGTCTAGGACGTATTTTCCATCATTTAAGTTTTTTGACAATTTTTTGTCCTGTATATTATTTGGGGTGTATATTATTTGGGGGACAGGGGCCGTGTGTGTGATATATATATATATATATATATATATATATATATATATATATATATATATATATATATATATATATATATATATATATATATATATATATATATATATATATATATATATATATATATATATATATATATATATATATATATATATATATATATATATATATATATATATATATATTTTAAATCATAGTTTTCTAAGATTCAAAAATTGGAATTTTCGTACAATACCTCTTCAATTTTTGTTGAGTTTTATGATCTATTTTCAAATTAAATATGTGACAAATATTTCTGTTTGGTTTAATACCTCACTTTATTGCAAATGAAATGCACCATGAATTCAATATGTTTCTCAAACTCATTACCACCTCTTTGCTAGATTTTGTATAGATAAAAAATCATCACAAAGGAATAAGAGCATCTCAAGGGAGAACATTTATTGGTTGCCAGTGTCACATTTTGTGGCCTAAATTGCCACATTGTATTTAAGCAATCCATAAATATTTTCAATTATTTTTTCTCAAATGATAATTATAAATAAGTAATGTATATTTGATCGCACCAATTTATATTATTATATTTTCACTACAATTGGCAACCACCTTACATGACTATTTCAATTGAATTGCCTCCAAAATAGTAATATTCAAGTTCTCAAGTTTGCAAGTTGCTTCATAAAACTCCATCACTTAAAGTTAAGCAACCAATGTTGCCACATCATCACACTTCAATGGTAAGAAAAAAGTAACGGAACTTAAAAGCCAAGTAATCTCTAAGTTTTCATCATTGAAGATGCTCTAAGAAACTACAACGCTGAGTGTTGTTTGAAAACTTGGAAAAACATATTCAATCAAATAATTAGCCAGTGATAAGTAAAATATTAATACCATGAGAATCATTTTAGGAAAATTACATCAAACAATTATAATAGTCAAATGACTCATGAGCAAAAAGGTGATATAATAGCTTATACGAGAGTTGTTTAACATTAAATATAATAGTGAGTACAAATCAAAACTGGCTAGAAGATTGGAATATGATCCATTCAATCATATATCAATTGCTTGTGATTTTGCTTGATGTCATGACTTTTGTGATCGGGATTAAACTTTATAGTGTTTGTCATCAACATGATTTTTGGACTAAGTTCTAATAGTCAATCAATATTGGCTGAGAGCTGTATATGTATCTATATTATGACCTTGATATATATATATATATATATATATATATATATATATATATATATATATATATATATATATATATATATATATATATATATATATATATATATATATATATATATATATATATATATATATATATATATATATATATATATATATATATATATATATATATATATATATATATATATATATATTAGACATTTATGTGACATAATAAAATTTTTAGAATAATTTTATATTTTATGATACATTAAGTGTGACTTAATCATTAGACCTAATTAAACATAAAGATGTTATTGTTAAAGTATTTGTAGTCAAACTTTACTGTCAAATAGAACAACAATAGTGCATATAGGTTATTATGTGAATAGACTAATAATTGTATCTCAAAGATCATGGATATGTGATATCAAGTCTTCACATAAGTATAAATATTATGACTAGTATTTATACTAGATTGATCCATAATGAAAATACAACATAGTATGTTATACAAATGTTATAAGTTATTCTCATAGTGATAGTGATGTATACTATCCTTCGACCTTAAATCACTATAGATCATAATATGGAGTCAAGTATTTTATTGTCAATCAAACGTTGTTCGTAACAGGATGAGCATAAAGGTCATTGATGGGTACTCTACAAATCATGTTGAGGGACATAAGTGACCTAGATGTGATTTACCCCTCCTACATATACAAGAGTAATATCTATGGATTCTTTGATCAAGTATGACCGTAAAATGAATGGTCGTGCTCAAATAAGTCAACATGAGATATTGAACTTATTTGCTGTTATCAAGTGTACTCGGGGGGATCAAGGAATATAATATTAGATTATACAAATGTGACACATTCTATTCCTTGTGCTCAATATATATAATTAGGGAAAAAGGGTAATTGTGCACATGATCATTATCATATAAAGGTTATGTCAGATTACATGACATTCTCGTCACCTGGGTAGTAGTGACGTGTTGCTAGACACCGTTTTCTCTTTATCATATCAAATATATGATTCAATATTATTGTAACATAACGAGTGCCTACATGATCACACACCTAGAGTACAAACAATAGAACGAATGATTAAATTAAATAAGATTTAATTTAATTAAATATTAAATCTATTATTTAATAAATAAGTACAATACAATTGATTTGATTAAATAAATGAGACATCATAATTGATTAAATTAAACATGAATTAATTAAATTAATATTTTATTTTATTTAATTAAAAGAGTTTAATTAAATATAAATAATATTTATTTAATTAAAATAGTTTAATTAAATAAGATTGAACTTCTTTTGGAAAAATATAAAATAAGAGTATTATGGATTTAATAGCTCTCTATAAATAGAGAAACTCATTTCTTTGCAATCCTAATTGTCAATTTTGTCATTTTCATAAAATGATTAGCACTGAGTTCCATTTTGTACTTGTGTGAACTAGGTAGAGATGTTGGTATCTTCCGTCGTTTATTATAATGTTGATGTACGTTACTGTTGTACTCCAAAATTTGTCATCCTCTTTTTCGTCTTTTCATTAAACCACTTGACTTGGGAATCATGTGATACATTCAAGATTCATCCATATGCATCATGCATCCATTAGTGGATCACTATAGATTCAAAACTCTTGGCTTACAAAGTTAGGGTTCGTGTTGGGATTAGACCTTCAGAGTATGGCTTGGCTATTCATCAAAGCAGAGGGGATATAAAATCCTAATTACCTGATCTTGGAGGTGTAGATTCAACAAGATTTCATCATGGCACTCCTCAGGGTGTGTGATCCTGTAGGCACTCATTACGTTGGATCTCTACTATCCACTTTCTCAGGCTACTTTAGTGTGCTATAATAATATTAGTGCCATCAACCTTTCTGACAATCCTGTGCAGCATCAACGTACAAAACATATTGAGATGAACCTTCACTTTGTTTGGGAAAAGGTTGCGTGGGGCTAAGCACACGTCTTTCATGTTCATTCTCGTCACTAAATTGCTGAGATTTTCACCAAAGGTCTACCTTGAGTTCTTTTTGATGATTTTCGAACCAGTCTAAGTGTTTGTGAACCTCCCTCTTCGACTGCAGGGGTGTGATAAAATATAATATTCTCCTTGTAATTAAGTTTGATTCTCTGTAATTATATTTATAATTATTTGCAACTATATATATACTCTTGATCATTATCAATGAAACTCACGAATTAATTTCCTTCAGAAACTGATGTTGAATCGGGTGGTTCAAAGGAGCTTTTTAGCGCGAGGTTGAGAACGAATTTCTCCTTCTTAACATGAGATCCGGTTTGGGCCTAAGGCCCAAACTTACTGTCTGCTTTTCACACCGCCATCCAGAATTTCCTGCACCCCATATAGCTGACCATTTTACCCCTTAGGGGTTTATTTTACCATTTTTAGCCATATAAATACATGTTTTCTTAGGAATTTTGACTTGGAATTTTTAGATCTATTGCTTTCTTACACAGACATTTGTCAATCATGCATGTGTATATGTGTGTGGTCCAAATAAACCTAAGTGGGATATCATACTTACCACATATATGTAAATATATAGCCGAAAGGATTGCATGAGTAATTTATCTAACATGTGTTTTTTTCCTGCACGTAAAGAAAATATATTTCAATTGATTATGTAAAATTGATTTAATTAAAATTAATTTGAAAGTTAAGTATTTATATTTGAATAAATTTTTGTAAAAGTGAATTGAATAGTAAATTATAATACGTAAAAATTACGTTTAAATTTATATTCTATTAATTATATTTATTTTAAATCGGCAAAAAATTCAATGCGAATAAGATCCAAATGATAAGTCCAATGATAGGAAGTCCAATAAGTGGTATACGTAAAATATAAGGCACAACTCTCTTTTTAGATTGACATTTTTTATTCATTTTGGACTATGTAACTGACTTAGACACTGAAGTGCTAATCTTATAAGTCCACCCCGCGTTACCGTGTAGCATATCTGTACCACCGTATCCAAAGTCCATCATCATAAACCAATCACAGTTCTAGTTCCTTAGTGAAACAGTGATGCCATCAGTGAGAATTGACAACTGATTCTTGGGAAATTCTATGATCATATCTCATTTGATCCAAAAGTCTTATTTTGATTGAATCATGTTAAGAAGGAGAAGTTCGTCCTCAACCTCGCGACAAAAAGCTCCTTCGAACCAACCGATTCAACATCAGTTTCTGAAGGAAATTAATTAGTGAGTTTCATTGATAATGATCAAGAGTATATATATGGTAGAAATAGGTAAAGTCAAACCTAGGAGAGTAATTGAAAATAATTATAAATATAATTACAGAGAATCAAACTTAATTACAAGGAGAATATTATATTTTATCACACCCCTGCAATCGAAGAGGGAGGTTGACAAACGCTTAGACTGGTTCAGAAATCATAAAAAAGAACTTAAGGTAGACCTTTGGTGAAAATCTCAGCAATCCAGTGGCAAGAATGAACATGAAGGACGCGTGCTTAGCCCCACGCAACCTTTTCCCAAACAAATTAAATGTTCATCTCAATATGTTTTGTACGTTGATGCTGCATGGGATTGCCAGAAAGGTAGATGACACTAAATATTATTACATTACACTAAAGTAGCATGAGAAAGTGGATAGTGAGGATTCAACGTAACGAGTGCCTACATGGTCACACACCTAGAGTACAAACAATATAAAGGATTGATTAATAAGTATTAATCTAATCAATCTTAACTAAACTAAATCCCTCATCTAAATATAAATTAACCATGTTTATTTACTTATAAATTTACAAACTCTAATTGATAATTTAAAATCTAAAATTAAAATTGAAATTACCCTAATTAATTTCAAGGACAAAAGTTATCAGTTTATCAAAATGGATCATAAAAAAGTCAAAATGGTCCTCCTTTGACTTTTTAGGTCATTGAGACCGACCATATGACTTATACCGAATATGAACATGTTAGTGATCTCAACCTTAGGTTAGGAGAAGAGTGGTCAAAATTTGGGGTATGACACCACTCACTTTTTACAATATTAAATATATGATTCAATATTATTGTCAACGTAACCAGAACCTACATGGTCACAGACATAGATTACTAATAATGAAATGAATATTTAAATTAAATGTTAATTCTATTATTTAATAAAGTAACACAAATCTAATTTATTTGATTAAATATGATTAATTAAATAAATGGTAATTGATAGTTGATTAAATTAAATATGATTTAATTTAATTAATATTTTATTTAATTAAAAGAGTTTAATTAAATATAAATAATATTTATTTAATTAAAATAGTTTAATAAAATAAGATTGGACTTATTTTGGAAAAATCTAAAACAAGAACATTAGGATTTTAGTAGCTCTCTATAAATAGAGAAACTTTTTCCCTTGCAATCATAACTGTCAATTTTGTCATTCATAGAAAATGGTCAGCACCATGGGCCGTAGCAAGGCAGGCGGGGAGGAGATCAAAATTTTTGAAATTTTTTCAAATTTTAAATTATTCTTGGGATCCACACACCTCCATTTCAACCAAACATCATCCATTAACTTTCTTTAAAACACCAAATATAATTTTTTAACCATCATTACCATCATTCATTCTCTTTCCAAATCACTAATCTTCCCCAAATTCTTCAAAACTCTCTCCTACCTTTACAAAAACTCCATTATTTCCAAACATAAAGCCTCTACCTTTAACCTAAATCCAAACCCCATCATAAAAACTTCATTATCCACCATCCTGAATTTCTCAAAACCTTCACTTAAATTTTTTCTCAAATCTTCATCCATTAATGAGGCCTAAGAGGAGCGATAAGGGAAAACAAGTAGCAGAGTGATCAAGGCCTTGGAATAGATGAAACACCCATTCATCCAAACCTCACAACATCATCTTTGAAGATGATTCGTAAGCTAAGCAGTACTCGACACTCATCAAGCAGAAGATCACTTTGTCAAGGTATAAGTGCGAAAGCGCTCTTACTACTCTTGGCCTTAAAAATGAAATAGATATAATGTTTCACTCTATTGGTTTACTCGACTTCATGTAAAGGGAAGTGCCTACCTTTGAGCGTATCATCCTCAAATTTCATAGCACCTTAGACTTTAAGTTGCAAAAGAAGTATATCGAAGGAACGGTGTACTACTATGATACTCTCAAGTTTTGTCTCTTCAACCAAAACCAATAATTGAGTGTAGAGGAATTTGGGCACATCCTCCAATTTCCCATTTATGGGCCGAGGGATGTCCCGAAAGAGTTTCATTCTAAGAGATTTTGGTTTTCTATTTTGGACGAACGCTTTTATACCACCGTGGGGGCCATGACCTATACTATCCAATACCCATGCTTCTGGTATGCGCAGAAGGCATTTGCCTACACCTTGTCCAGACTAGGTGATATCATAAATGTGGCTACCTAAAGGGAGATCTTTTCTTGCATTGCATGACCAGTAATGGTATTCTTAATGTCGCCGCCTTTACGGTAAATTATTTGGGTAAGGTTGCTCGAGAGGCCACCAGAGACATTTTAGTGGGGGTATGATTACCCAAATAGTTGAGTTCCTTAGTTTTGAGTTCAATTTGGCCGAGGACCATGCTTTTTAGGGGGAAAGTAAGATTGATATGGATGCCCTTGTGCATAAAGGGATGATATATATGGACAAAAGCACCTATACAATGATGATCTGAAACAAGTCCATTCTAGACTTGCCTAATCTGAGAAAGGTAAGAATTTATGTTCCTAATAATTGGTTTTACCAAGTGGGTGTCCCCTCTTCGGATAACTCATCCAAGGATGAGGGAGAGCCCGATAATACTAACCATCCTACAAGTTCCGCAATGGAAGAGGACGTTGTTTTTCCATCCATACTTCCCACCTAATACGAAGCAGGCGATTCAAATTAAAATCAATATAAGTGGGAGTGAGTTCAATATGAGATTCATGGGATGAAGGTTGAACAAAATATGCAAGGACTGGTCTTGGATGACGTCTAAGCAATGATGCCACAACTCATGTTGCGGTTCCCACCTCCTGAGTGAGGTTCTTGTGAGTTTCTCCCTCTTTCTTGCGCTAAAACATTAAGCACAATGTTAGGTTCAAGTTTGAGGGGTGGTACTTCTTTATTTTCTTGAATTTTTATGTTCATGTTTCTTTGTTGTTTTTAGCTATTTCTATTTTATTTGTTTCAATAAGACCCCTTTTTTGTAGCTTTTCCCAAACTAGGATTGTACAAAAAAAAATTCATGATAAGCTTTGGTTGTGGAGAAAATGGGAAAATATATAGAGTTAGGGGGATGAAAGGATAGGACTAAGGACATCGGGAAAGTTTGAAAACTTAAGTATTACCCAAACACCCTAGGTACCCCAAAGTAGGACGCAAGTCCAACGTGTAGATTCATGTCATAGTACTTGGCTTTTGAAAATTATCCTCATTTACATGTATGATTGGTTGGGAAACCATAATCTTGGACACCAAATTAATGAAAAGACAATAAAAAGGAGACTACCTTCTAAGTTGGATAACAATCACTTGGTTATTTAGCCTAACGGTGGTTGAACCTCAATATGTCGTCCCAAAGTGGATAAATAAACGCCAAAGTGCATAAATTCATCGGGAAAAAAGTAAAGAGTAAAAAGGTGTCTAAACAAAAATTCCTATACGGTCTTGTGTATGGAGTGACAGAAATAAATAAATTGCCTTAATATTAATTGTCTGAATAAAAGGGGAAGGGAAAAGTAGAAAAAAGAGACTTAAGCCCAAAGTATAGTTGGAGAGGTGTCCGAAAGGGAGACTTACGTCTGTATCTCTACCGCAGTTAGTGTTCTTGTGAATACCTTTGTTGTGAAGTGATTATAGAGAGAACTAGGCCTAGCTGAACGAAACAAAGAATCACATATGAGTATTGTTGACCTCATTTTCATAGCTTTATCATGTAGTAACTCGTTAGTTCTGAAAACTCGTAAATGCAAGATTTGTTGCTTGAGGACAAGCAACTATCTAAGTTTGGGGGAGTTTGATAAGTGGTATTCACATCGTTATTTCTAGCCTTTTTCTTTTAGTATTTTATCGCATTTCGTTCGACTTACTTGAAATTACCATGTTTTATGCTTTGATTTGCGTGTTCTTGCTATTTTCAGGGCCTAATGAGCATCCAAGACCAACACGGATAAAAAAATCAAGCAAAACAAGGAAAAACGAAAAAAGATAAGTTTTATCCATAGTAAAACCAGGGGATGCTACGACTACCTGTAATAGCAAAGGACCATAGGGTTTCCCTTTAAAGCTTCATAGTACAAAAGATAAAGGCCTGCTACGGCCACCCGTAGCAGCTTCTATGAGCCGTAGCAGGAGGGCAAGAAAGATTTGTTTTGTTTCCATATTTGGATCGATTCTCTTTTATTATGGCTCTTAAAAAATATTTGATTTGATGAAAATCTAATTGAATGGTCATTAAACCAAGGATTTTATGCAATTTTACTTTTTTTTTTTCTATAAAACTCATAGCCTGTTATGAGTTTTAGGATCCAGAGGAGAAATTATGGATTAAAACATAATCTTAAATTCATGTTTTACTATTTATTCTTCTTCAATTGTTCATCTAATATAATTATTTGATACAAAATTGATGATGAATATCGATTGATTGTGTTTGCCCTCACCATGAGTGAGTGATTCATTAGGGACTAGGGGTTATGGGGATTATCTTATGACCTCTTGCATGATACATCACTATCAATTACGAGAATTTTAGTTTACACTTGTTTTATAATCTGAGTTCATGCATTCCAACTTCGTTACGAAACTAAGTGGTTCTTAGGT
Source organism: Lathyrus oleraceus (assembly GCF_024323335.1). Lineage (NCBI taxonomy): Eukaryota > Viridiplantae > Streptophyta > Magnoliopsida > Fabales > Fabaceae > Lathyrus > Lathyrus oleraceus. Next base: position 352,173,089 of record NC_066580.1, read on the forward strand.
ATGGACTATAGTCTGAAAGGATATCTGTCGATACTAGAGCGTATATTTTTAAATAACCTAGTCCAAAACAGTAAAAACGCGTGGAAGAATTTGAGAAAACAATATAGCTGAGCAAAAGTAATGAATCGTCGAAAAATAATACGATTGTGCAAAAACTGACGGATTATTTATCATCGATAGGGCAATGCATTGGCGAAAGTAGGTATTGCCCATATTTATCTATTTTCTATAACTTATATGGAATTCTCGTAATATAAGTGACATGGATCATACGATTGTGTTAGAGTAAGAACCATAACCCTAGGTCCTGCTTGCCTCAATTGAGATTTAAGTTATTATTCAAATAAGTTGTTTGCATTTAAGTGATTTTTCTTTTAAGTTGTTTCATCAAAATCCATATTTTCAATTTCTCTAGATATACACCGACATGACGGAGTTCAGTACTTAAGCCATTGGTCTCTATGGTTCGATATCTTTTACTACTCCGCATAGTCGTGCACTGTGGCTGCATCACTTCAATAAAAAGTTCGATATATACATGTCGCAAAGTCGAAAAAGAATATGCGCGACCCGCCTCGATATTTGGAAAAGGAAGGAATCTGGAAAAAAAATGGGATGTATTTCTAGGAAAAATATCGGGGTACAAAAACTTGTAAGAGTTGAACCCCACAACTCAAAAAAAAGAAAACAGATATATCAAGAAGTAAAATTCATTTAAAGTATATTCAATAAAAGGTAAAACCAGCTACCAAATGACTATATGCGAACTCCCTTGTGCCACTGTCAAAGGAATGCGTGCAAATCCTCTAAATGCACAAGATAAGTTTTTCTCAAGGCTCCTCAAAAACTAAATAAATATACCTTTTAAATAAACGAATATTGTACGCACAATAATATTATAATCCTCCACAAAGTGGCATGGATTGTCTTCGTGAAACATGGCCCTACTAGGAAGAACGCGCTTAAGCATAATTGGTGAAATTATGTATTCAAGGAGGTAATTAAATACAAGCTTAACAACATCGAGAGTCACAAGCTTAATAAAAGCAACAACGAATCCGAGAATGATCCCGCTTGTATAATAGGAAGACCACAAAGAATACTATAAAAATGTGGTGAGCATTAAAATATCGAACAAAGAAAGGTAAATAAATAAATATTTTTTTCGTATATGTTGCATTTAAACATCAGGGCGCAACACCAAATACAAGTTATGAAGAAGAAAAATCATGCATCGCCTTATGGTCGGGTGTTTGGTTGAAAGCACCGTACACCCTTTGGAGAGTCTAGTCGGGTGTCTCATTGACCTTCGTCCTCAAGTCAGTAAATTGTCCCTCTTAGGCCTCCCACTCATTTTCCCGAGACTCATTTTATTGCTAAAGAGTCTTCATAGCCTTATCAGTGCAAGATGTCATCATTGCAACAACAATGGTAGCCTCTTCGTGATACTTCATCTCCACCTCTAGAGAAGATTGACGTTTTGCATTCATGGCAGTAATGGAAGAAATGGTCCCCTGAAATTCTGCTTATTCCTAAAGATACTTCATCATATCTACATCTTTATAAAGAGCATGCACTTTCTTTTGCATCTAGGATCTCTCATCCTCATCCACTTTGCATTTACCCTTCTAAGTATCATTTTTCGTAAAAGGGTTACCCATGGCTAGAACATCGCCCCGACTAGCAGTAGCCAGGGAAAACATATAAACCATTTGCTGGCATAGAAGGTCGCCTCAGAAAAAAAGTTCAATCTTATCCGCTTTAAGGAGATTCTTAATGTAGGCAAGGTTTTCCTAATAAATGGAAGCAAGCACCTATATAGAAGTACGAGGAATCCAAGGACAAATTTTTTTTTGACAATTTAAGTAAAGGAGAATATGACCTTACATTGTCTACAACAAGCCCGGTGGAAGCTTCACAAAATAGTCAGGGCCTCTTGCCGAATTTTCCTCTCGAGGATGACTCTGATCCAGGTCCCAGTCCTTCTTATTATTGACAGAAGGAAAGAGAGCTTGATTTAAACCTCTTCAGCAACAACCCCAACAGAAGGCTGAACTCGGTCAGAAGAGTCTGGAAGAACTTTGGTAGGGGGATGGGTGCCATAATCAATTGAAGGAAGAGTGAAGGCCAAAACCAAAGAAGTCATGACAGTAGCTTTAGCCTCTTGTTCTTTATCAACGTCGAAAACCTTCTTCATGACATACATATTATTTACAAATAAAAAATAACTCCTATAGAAAAAGACAATGGGGGGATGACTCTCTATCATCACAAAAAATCTCTTTTCTTTTTGTAGCACTTTTCACCCCAACAATAACACATGTGTCGATTAACCGCTTACTTTCATGGAGGGATTTACCTTAAAAGGGCCAAAACCCTCTTTATAGCAGATACCCTCATATAAATTATTAAGGTCCTTCTTCATCTTAATCTCTTCGGGGGTAAGAGAATCCAAGGGGGCGACATACTCGTGAGGATCACATTTAAAATGGATCCAAGGCCAATACTTTCGAAACCTATATGTACTAGAAACCAGCTGGAAGAGGAAGCTTATTTGGAACCTAGTTGAAGGCACAATGAACCTCTATAGTATGCGGTTTTACCAACACAAAAAGATCCTAGAGATCATCCCAGTTCTATGTGCAAGTGCCAAACCGGAGAACATCCTGATGTAGTAAGATAAGCCCTTGTTCTAGTATATTATTTTATGAAGTATGTACCACAAAAAAAGATGAAAAATAGATTGTATGAGGGCTTCAAATGATGGTAATTAGCCTAGAGTTGGAATGGCCTTATCAAAGCTCATGTGTTAGGATGAAGGTGTGAGGGGGCAATCATCAAGAACTTCAACACCTTCTCTTCAAATTTGGTTAGAGGTAACCGAAAATTTATTTGATTAAAATAGACAATTGTAGAAAGGAGTAAATTATTCCTAAAAAATACTATAAATCCTTTTGCCTAATTCCACGGGAAGAACCAACCAATCAAATGAACAACCTACTTATATATTAGCCTCCCTCACGACTGCAGGACTTTCTAGAGCAGAGAGGGTTCCCAATATTTCAGAATTCACACCTTTATACTTACTCATATTAGCCAGTCTCACAAGAGCAATACTTTTTTGAAGTATCTGATCAACTTGAAAGATGTCTAATGGCTAAAGCCAGTCGACTGTAGTCGACTTAGTCTAAAGCTTGAGATGAACCTTAATCTCGACATCACTTGGATCCCGACATATAGTGGTATGGTAAGTTCTAATGAAAGTAGAGCATATTCCATGTTAAAGGAAGTAACATCCATACTCAATGAAGCCAAAGGAAGAAAATTTGAATCCTCGATGATTGCGGAGGGAGTAGGCTCAAACTAACTACACGATCACTTCTAGCATCGTTGTCATAAAGGCGAGCATCAAAGGAAAAATCATCAAGGGAAGTTTCCTTATTAAGAGAACTGTTAGGGAACTCCTCTGATTTCAGAACTATCAGGAACATTTATGATAACTAGTGTGAAATAACTAACAATAGAAAGGTTTGAATCATAACTAGTGGAGGTTTGTGTTCTAGCGGAGGGAGACAAACAACTACCCCTAGAATCACTAGATACTAGCGCATGTTTGTGTTCTAGCGGAAGGGAGACGAACCATTAGCCCCATAATCACTAAACATGTTCACAGGGTGATCATTCATATTAGCCATAGTGAAAATAAAGAATGGAAATGAGAAAATAAGCTCAAATGGAAATGAGAAAATAAGCTCAAATGGAAAAGCGCCCTCTAAACCCTTAAATGTTTCCACTTTAGAGGGCGCTTTTTTTAAAAAGCGCCCTCTAAAGTGGGTGGTTATTTAAATTTTTTTTTTTTAAAAAGCGCTATATTTTTTTATTTGTTTTAGACAACCTGTATATTGAAGCAGTACACCCAAAACTATATAATTTGAAGCCCTTTTTCACACATTGCATTCAACAAGCCTTATATACAACAATCCATACATATACAACAATCCACTGATATATAATCGTTTAACTTCTAAAGATTCTATATACAACCAATTCATAACTTAAAAAGAAATAAAACTAAGTAGCAAAAGCATCTCTGAGATGTATGTTTTTTTTGCTAGCAGCAGCCTTCTTAGCAACAACCTCTTTTTGTTCAATATCAATAGCATGAACCTAAAATATCATAAAATTAGTTAGGTGATGTATAAGATCAAGAATTAACATTTTCTATGCATAAATATCATATAATTGTGTTTATACCTTTTTTTTTATGCAACTGACTCGATTTGCTGCGTAATCCCCTTATATTTTTGGTCTCTTATCTTTTGAAGATAGAATTGATATTTGTTTAGATGGACATGTTCCATTGTCGTAGAGGGATACTTTCAAATATCCAGCATCATCATCTACGCGAATGAGGCTTGACGACAATGGAACATCTCCATCTAAACAAATATCAATTGATACTTTTGAGTATCCCTTGCCCCTTGCACGAATGATTGACTTCATAATAGCCATTTTACCTGTAATAAAGAAAACAATTAAAATCAGATGACAAATGTAAAAACAATTAAAATCATAAAAGTCATTTTACCTGTAATAAAGAGCACAATTAAAATCATTTGACCTGTACCTTTTTCACTAAGTTCTCTTTCTTTTCTTGGTTGAAATATGTTCTACATGTCTCTTAACAACACGGACGGTTGGATTGATCCAAATACCCTCATTATGATCATTTCTAATATATGAATCATTTGATATAATATTCTCATCTTGATCATTTCTGGTAAACGATTCAATCTCAACATCAATATCACCTTGATCTCCAGTGTTTTCATCAATTACTTTGTTGGAAAAAAGAACTATAGACCATTTCGTACTTTTCGGATCATTGACATAGAACACTTGTCTAGCTTGAGAGGCTAGAATAAAAGACTCATCTTTGTATCCCACCCTATTAAGATCCACTTGCAAAAATCCTGACTTATCCATTCGAATGCCGTTATTATTTTCAACCCACTTGCAACCAAATATAGGAATCTGAAACTTCTCATAATCAAACACCCAAATACGCTCGATAACACCAAAATACGACAGATTTGCAAATTTGGGGTTTAAGTCCTTCACACTTGATATGTGCATTGCTTCAGCTACCACGGTGACACCACTATTCTGCATAGTACTTTTATCATCTTGTTCTTTGGTATAAAATGTGTATCCATTAATCGCGTATGCGCTATAAGAAAAAACATGGAAACTTGGACCATATGCTAAGCGTCTCAACCTTTCTGTTATTGAAGCGGGATCTGAATAATACTTTGAATAAATATGATCCTTAAACCAAGGTATAAAACATCGATTGTGCTCTCGTACTATCCAATTTTCATTTCTATTGGGATTTAAACCTCGGAGAACATCCTTGTGAATTTCAACATACGGCTCAACCTCATTCTCATTGTGCAGAACATACAAATGCACTTGATCCCGTTCGACCCTTGATACTGCCACGATTTTATTTCCAATTAGATTTTTTCCTTCTTTCTTTTCGACAAGCTGAGACTTGGGGAGTCCGATTGACTGAACATTAGACAAATATTCAGTACAAAACTCAATCGCTTCTTCAACAATGTATCTTTCAACCATACAACCTTCTGGTCGACTTCGGTTCTTCACGTACCCTTTTAATATTTTCATATAACGTTCAACAGGGTACATCCATCTCATATAAGCTGGTCCACACAATTGTATCTCTTTCACAAGATGAACAACTAGATGTACCATTATGTCAAAAAATGATGGAGGAAAAAACATTTCAAGCTCACACAAAGTAATAACGATTTCTTTTTGCAACATTGGTAAGATCGCAGGATTGATCACCTTACTGCAAATTGACTTGAAGAAAGAACACAACTTAGTTATAGAGCTTCTTACTTTTTCTGGAAGAATAGAACGTATACCTATTGGGAGAAAATGTTCCATTATAACATGGCAATCATGGGTCTTTAAACTCTTTAACTTGAGGTCTTTCATAGACACAAGTCTTCTAATATCTGAAGAGTACCCTTCTGGAACTTTAACTTCACTTAGAAACTTACACAATGTTTTTTTCTCCTTTCTAGATAGAGTATAAGCAGCAGGCGGTAGATATGTTCGTTTTCCTTTCTTCAAGGATCCTAATTCAGTTCTTATTCCCATCGCTATCAAGTCCTTTCTTGCCTTAAGGCCATCCTTAGACTTTCCTTGTATATTGAGTAACGTGCCAATAACACTTTCAAATACATTTTTTTCAATATGCATAACATCAAGAAAATGTCTCACATACAAGGACTTCCAATACGGCAATTCAAAAAAAACTGACCTCTTCTTCCACCCACTTTTGACAAGTGTGTGGGCAAAAGGCTTGCCAAACTGAGTATCCAAATCTTTCACCTTTTCAAAAATTTGATCACCCGTCAATATAGGTGGAGCTCTGCCTTGTTCTGTCTCTCTATTGAACGCCTTTCTCCATCCACGGTAGTGATGATTTGAATTTAAGAATCTCCGATGACCGAGAAAGACATTCTTCTAACCAAACTCCAAGCTCTTCCAATCTGTTTTATCTTCACAAATAGGACACGCACATTGACCTTTTATGCTATACCCTGATAGATTTCCGTATGCTGGAAAATCATTAATTGTGCCAAACAACATCGCCCTCAAGTTGAAACTTTCTTTCCTATATCCATCATAAACCTCCACACCGGTCTCCCACAAAATCTTTAAATCTTCGATTAAGGGCTTCAAGTACACGTCTATGTCATTCCCTGGTTGTTTAGGTCCAGAAATCAACATAGACAACATCATGTACTTACGCTTCATACATAGCCATGGAGGTAGGTTATAAATCATAATAATCACAGGCCATGTACTGTGTGAGATACTCTGGATACCGTGTGGGTTCATTCCATCAGTAGATAATGCCAAGCGAAGGTTTCTTGATTCTTCTCCAAATTCAGGATAATCATTATCAATTTTCAACCACTGTGGTGAATCTGCCGGATGTCGATACTTTCCATCTATAATTCTTTCATCTGCATGCCAGGTCAAGTGTCTTGAATCGGTTTCACTACGAAACATGCGTCTAAATCTCGGAATAACAGGAAAATACCACAAGACTTTTGCTGGAGACAACTTGTTCTTAAATCGCGAGACACCGCATTTAGGACACTCATTTAACGATGCATACTCATTTCGAAACAAAACGCAATCGTTTGGACATGCATGTATCTTATCATAGCTCATGCCAATAGAGCACAACATCTTTTTGGTCTCATATGTTCGATTGGGAAGAACATTATCCTCAGGAAGCATATCTTTCAAAAGGGCTAATAACTCTGTGAAACTTTTATCCGACCATCCATTGCCCGCCTTTAAGTTGTACAACTTTAATACCGCAGACAATCTTGTGAATTTAGTGCAACCATCATACAAAGGTTTCTCTGAATCACTTACCAACCTCTCAAACATTTCGGGACAATCCTTAAGATCTCCTTCAAGTGCTTCTGCAATCTCTTTAACTCGATCACAATCGTATGTATCTGCGCCACTATAGTTTGAGGCATAGGTCGTACTATCACCCGGTTCAACATTCTCGTTACTTTTCTCACCATGCAAATTCCAACATGTATAACTTCGATCAATTCCATGCCTCATTAGATGCGATGTCAACTGAACTGCGTCAACCCGTTTCCCATAACAACAACCCAAGCAAGGACATATCATTCTACTGGGGTCTTCGGCGTGCGCAACGACAAACTTAACGAATTCTGATACCCCATTCTCATACTCTCTCGACAATCGATTGGAAGACATCCATGTATTATCCATTACTAATTAGAATAAATAAAAAACAATTTCAGAAGAGTTCAAACACATTCGGACCTAGGTTTCTAATGATACTGGTGTTGACACAAAATCAGATGTTCATAGGTCGTATAACCCTAACTACTGGGTAATGTAGTCCCATTGCATGCGCTAAAACAAAGCTAAAACAAAGCAATAGTAAACGCGCAGCTAAAACAAAGCAATAGTAAAACAATAACATAAAACTGAAATTGGGCAAAGCTAAAACAAAGCAATAGTAAAAGTAATAATGTATGCATCGTGTACCTTTGATTGGTAGAAGAAGGAAACGCGCAATAATAATGTAGATCTAACAGAGGTGGAAGGAAAACGCCTTAGAACCCTAACGTGAAAAAGAACGAAAATAACAGAGAGTGAAATAACAAAACGCGCAGTATGTTATAATTTTAATGTTTACTAAAGGGGACCTTAGAGGGCGCTTGTGGAAAAAAAGCGCCCTCTAAAGGGGGCCTAAGAGGGCGCTTATGGAAGCGCTCTCTAAGGCTTTCCAGAAGCGCTTTATAAGTTGGAAATGCACATGGACTTATAACAGCGCTTTATTAAAAGCGCCCTCTAAGGTATCTCCTCCTTATTTTTTCGCTTCACCTTAGAGGGCGCTTTATTAAAAAAGCGTCGTCTAAAGGGGGCCTAAGAGGGCGCTTATGGAAGCGCTCTCTAAGGCTTTCCAGAAGCGCTTTATAAGCTGGAAATGCACATGGACTTATAACAGCGCTTTATTAAAAGCGCCCTCTAAGGGTAACCTTAGAGGGCGCTTTCTAAAAAGCGCCATGTATTGTTGTCCCTCTATCTCCTCCTTATTTTTTCGCTTCACCTTAGAGGGCGCTTTATTACAAAAGCGCCCTCTAAAGTGCGTTGTCTATTGCTCCTTATTTTTTCGCTTCACTTTAGAGAGCGCTTTTGTAATAAAGCGCCCTCTAAGATGCGCTGTCTATTCCAGTTTTTGGCGTAGTGATTCAACCCCGAGCCATCGTATCAGAGATTAGTAGCACCACATCATGAGTCCATCATCTTCAAACAATCACAATTCAATTTTATTTATGCTGAACCAATATTAACTTAGTTCAATTTTATGAGTTATAATAGTAACTACTCTATAATTCTTAATCTCATAATTTATTCAAAGTGTTTTATATTCGAGGAGAATAGGATAAATCAATTCTTTAAATTGATGTAATCGGTTGATTTATGATTTAAAATTTTAACAATATCATTTATTTATATTTATTTATTAATGTAAAAAATGTAAAAGAAAATCTTGGTTATAAAAAATATTTTATATTTAATTATAAAGGAAGTGATTACTAACTTTGCATGACTTTATTCCTCCCCGTGAATATAAATGACCTGGGTCCACTGAATTGAGATGTTACATTGTGGTTATTCTTTAATTTGAATGCTATTGTAAAAAGCATTAGGTCAACTTAAAAAGAATCCAATTGGAGTTAAGACTTTTTATCTTTTTGATCTTTTTGGTGCATGCTTATGCCATAACACGATGTGATTATCTTATTATCACTTTTAACAACATCCCACATGGGGTTGGAAAAGGAAAGGAAGAGTGAGTACTTTCGTGAGTCAAGACTTAGTGATGTTAAACTGTGTCCATACTATTTCTAAAAAGCTTCACTAATGCTATCTATTTTATATAAATTCAGATTATACTTTTTTGACAGTAAATAAAAAAAAGTTAAAAATATATATAAAAACAAATAAATGTAATTATGCACACGTCTAATAAGGACAATACACATAATGAAAGGGAAAAAATGTCACATCCTGCATTAAAAAATTTTGTATATCATTTTCAAATGAACACGCTTTAACAAGGGTAAATTACCTTTTTATTTTTGGGGTTTTAACTTAATAAAAATTTACACATTTATTATAAAATTTATGCATGCATTCAATAATTTATAACTCCACATGCATGTGACGTTAGCCGTATTTTAGATTAATTCATGAAACATATTAAACATTTAATTTTGATGAAAATTTAAAAAAACTCTTATTCTTTTAGATTTAGGATAATAAACATATTTACTGATAATTATTAAAATAATATATATATATATATATATATATATATATATATATATATATATATATATATATATATATATATAAAATTAATGAGTTTACTCTATTGGAATTCTTCATATTGGATTTTATTTGGGGTCGATATCGGGTAGAAACACATGTCTCTCAAGCCTTCTCTGGTGTAGACAGATTGTGATTTTTGAATTTGTATCATTAATGTCTTTCTTTTGAGGTCTCAAAATAAGTTCCTACTTGTCCCTTACCACCCTTCTTCCCTTGTCCTGAAGAGTGGTAGAGATTAGACTTCTTTTGCGTGTATTGCACTTCGATTCAGGGTATCAGTCCTATTTCTTGAGTTATATCTTGAGTTTTGATTGAGTATGCCTTAATCTGAGTTGTTTGTATCCTCTTATCATTTACTATGACACATTTTTTTATCATTTCTTTATTGCATGTAAGTTTGAGGTGCCTTTTTCCCTAGACGTTAGACCTAATTCTTGTGTCATGGTAAAATGTAGTTATCCATTTTTCCTAGGATCAAGTATCAATTAATCTCTCTCTCTCTATATATATATCAATTAATCTCTCTCTCTCTCTCTCTCTCTCTCTATATATATATATATATATATATATATATATATATATATATATATATATATATATATATATATATATATATATATATATATATATATATATATATATTATACTTCTGAAAATTGGAATCTCCCTTAGTTGCATCATATCTAACTCTTTGTTATTTAGGTGATTTCTTTTTTCAGGTGAATTCCTTATGCATTCTATAAATATGAACCTAAACATAAAATTTCTTTCATATTCTTTATAAGAAAGGGTGATTCCTCTAAAAGATTGGATGATCATAATTCTCTAAACATAAAATTAGGATTCTTGTTTTGGGGTGACAAAATTGTATTCTCTAAACTTCCTAGGCTAGATGGATAAGACTGATTGATTTAATATGATTTATTTCATATGTTTTATTTCATATGTTTTATTTGTGAAGGATATTTTAAGAAACTTTCAACATATGTTTTTTTTTGGGGAAAATCTCGCTAAACACACTTTCTTTTTTGGACAGGTGATTACGAGTGATTCTATGTGGTTTTTTCTTGACGAATTCATCAACCAAAATAAATGTCATTTGAGAATTAGTCTGAACAAAATGGAAATAGAGTATCGATCTATTTACTCATGTCTTGATGATTTGTGTCACTTTGACTCTCATATCTCATTTTACGAACTTGAGGAATGACCCATTGATCTTCTAGGTCCAATTGATTAGATTTGTGAAAAGTTTTATTTATGTCAATTTCATGAAATAACTTTTAAGTAGGGTTTGTCTTCTCTTATCTTGTTTAAGTGTCATTTGTTGTCGAGTCTGATGTTGGCTCCTTCAATGAGTTCCCCTTCTTTTTTTAGTTACATTCGATATTTCCAAAATATGTGTGATCATCTTTACATAAGGCTCGGGAACACCGTTTTTTATGTCATATTTCAAATCACAGGGGAATTCTTTAGGAACTGACATGGATTGCGTACCATGATTTTACGTATATAAGTCTCATTATGGTTTAAAAAGATCCATAGTCTTAATTTTAATCATAGTCATTCAAGCTGACAAATGTTAGAATATAATTTGTTCTGTTGAGCTTCTTTATATTAGACTGTGTTTGAAGTCGAGATCGTGTAGGAAAAATAATCAAATTTAATTAATAATTTGATGATTATAATTAATTAAAAGTATACATGTTTTACCTTGATGTTTTATATGAATTAAATTCTAAAATATTACTTAAATTTTTTACAATAAATTTTAATTTGTGCTTTAAAAAATGAACTCATTCATAATTTTAACATGTAATTAATTAAATATTGCATAGTTTACAAAAGAGTGGATGTTAGTGTATCAAAAATATATGCAATTATGCATGTTATATTTTATTGGTGTTGCTTGGCAGCTGGTTTTAAATTTGAAGTGGATGAGAGACAAAAGAGGATGTAATATTGAGCATTTGAATACAACATGCAGCATTAGCTGCAAAAGAAGAACAGTGAAAGGTGTGGAGTACGTAGAAAACAAGTAAAAAGATTGTAACAAAATCTACAACTGATCTTGTATGTCCGAGTTGTGGACAGATGGAGAGCAATGATTTGTTATGTTTCTGAAAATGAAAATGATGACTTATCAAATGAGACAAAACAAGAGTGGTGGATAGTAATATATTTGGATGATAAGATTGATAAGGTTGTTGATGTCCGTTAATATCCTATCTTTTCATCTTTTGTTAAACAACTTAAATCAAAATGTCAAGTTCTTCAACTACTCTTTCCTTCCAAAATAATTTATACAATTCATTTAGACTAATAAAAATGCAAAAATAATAGTGATAAAAAGATCGATATTAAAATACTAGTGTGTATTAATGTATTCAAGTTTATTAGTATAAATATAAAGTATATGCTGTTAAATCTAAAATGAAATATATAGTAATAAATAAATACTACTAATATAATTTGTTAGAGAATTTGAGAAAATGACAATTGCAACAATGAGCCAAGCACAATATTTCTTTTATCCCAACTTCAAAACAAATTCAGCACACATCTAAGGGAAAAAACTAAAAAACAAAAAAAATAAAGCAAATAATATATAATTTTGAATGGTTAAATGATATGTAATTTTGTATGTGTATTGTAAAACTATTTTTATTTTTATTTGTGACCAACAAAATGTGTTTGAATGTTCTACGATTACAAAAAAAAAAAACATCATCAACCCCAATATAAATATATATATATATATATATATATATATATATATATATATATATATATATATATATATATATATATATATATATATATATATATATATATATATATATATATATATAACATAATTATTATATTTGATGCGAGAATAATCACTCATACTTGAACACAATACTTTCTCTTTTACGTATGAGATTCTTACTGGACAAGTGACTCTAAACATCTTTATCGCATCTTATACTTGTATCGTTATGGAACAAGACTCCTAACTATAGATCTACGTAAAATGCACGTATAATTTTCAGTTGATTTTTTATGATGATAATTTATGACAACTGTCAAATAGGAAGTTGATTACAAATGAGCATGTAGTTCCTGATTATAGCATTTGATTGAGAAAATATATCTCAAACATCATCACTAAGATGATTCAAAGTTCTAATTTAAGTGTAAATCAATCGTTGAATCGAGCAGAGGAACTTGAAGTAATAAAGTTATGAAAGTGTGAAAGTTCGTTTAGTCTTACGATTAGCACTTTAGAATGATGTGTTTATTATAAAAAGGGACAATAGTAAGTCTTGAGGTACTAAGAAAATCACATACACACAAAATAATTTGCAAACCTCTTCAATTTTATTAAACTTCTTAAAACCCAATTTAGGAAATAATGGAATCGATTGAGAAGTGTTTCTAATCAATTAAGGAAGCTAAATCACTTTCTAATCAATTAAGACTTTGGTCCAATCGATTATAGCAAATAGATGCCTTCTATTTGATTACAAAAGTCATAAATCGATTAAAGTATATAGTCATTTAAGGGTTTCCTTTTTTAAATTAATATTGTCATTTTTGAGGTAGTTTAGTCTATTAAATCATTTATTGGGGTCATGGATTGTTTTTTTAGGCTAAAACTTTTCTATATAAAGGAGAACTCTCCTCGTTTCATTTGACACTAGATTTTTAAATAGAAACCCCTCGAATATTTTATACTTTCTTCTAAAATTTGATTTTCACTAGAATTATCATTGTGCAAAAAGATAAAAAAGTCTTTTGAGAGTTGAGTTATATTGGTGTTGTGCTTAATCTGTTTTATTCAAGAGTGTAATTTTTTGTGAGATATATTTGTAAAGGATTTGAAGGCTGCAAATTAAAGCTGACAAAATTTGGGTGAAGTTTCTTTAGTTAAGCATGTGTAAAAGCTTTGTTTATTGTTAGAAGATTTGTGGGTTGATCCTATGTAAAATCTCCAAGTGTTGTTAAAGGTTGTTTAGACTAATCTTGTAAAAGCTAATGTTTTAATTTAATGGAAATCTTAAGAGAAAATGAGTAGGATAAATGGTTAGGCCGAACATGTATAAATCTCTAGTACAATCTCTTTATCTCTTCTCTCTTTATTTTCTATTGTTTATTTTATTCCAACGAGTATCTTTCTTCTTTTTCTTCTTCTTTTTATCTTTTCATTTCTATCTCTTTTCTTATTTATATATACTAACATAAACATTTTTAAAAGTAATATTTTCATATTATTCTAGAATTTTAAATATCACATGCCAGACCCCTCCATATTATTGTGTTTGAAGTTATTTGGTTAACAAGTGGAACCATATCCTAATTCTTGTTATAAGACTTATCGTTCCAAGAGGTAGGAAAGACTTTAGATGATTCATTAAACATTTCTTCGTCCTTTAATGGAAAAGTATGCTTTGTGGAAAGAGAAAATGAAAATCTTCATAGAGAAGATAAATTATGATATTTGGAAGACAGTGAAAGATGGTCCATTTGTTTCCACACATCAAGTTAAGGGTGTTATAGAAAATAAAGATAGATAAATTTAAACCAAAGAAGAAAAGGAAAAATGCACCACGGTTTGAAAGAGAAAACTATTATCTCTATTACTCTTGGCACTGATAAGCTTTTGTGTGTTTCTCATTATGAGACTAGAAAAAAACGTGGGACACCCTTTAAGTTACATATGAAAGTACAATTGAGATATAAAAAAAAGGTTAGGATGAATCACACATGAGTACGAGCTCTTCATAATGAAACCTGAAGAAAACATTCGAGATATTAAAATATGATTCATTCACATTGTGAATCATATGAGAACTTTGGGTAAAGTATTTAAAAATAAGGATTTACTTATCACTACAATAAAAAACACATCTTACCTCGGACACAAAGTGGATTGTACATCGGTTACTCAGACGAGATAGCAAAGGGCGACATGAAAGTTTGTCACTTCACCCCTCAGTTTTAGAATAACTTAGGGGAAAAGCGTTGAACCTGTAGTGATTTCGATCCCCAGCAACTGCATATTCATTTTTTAAAAGGCGCCACTTTATCTCTCGATTATTTCTAGAACCGAGGATATATATATATATATATATATATATGTATATATATATATATATATATATATATATATATATATATATATATATATATATATATATATATATATATATATATATATATGGGTTAAACATGTTTCCAGACTTTCTAAATATAGGGATTTTTACTTTTATTCCCTCAAAAAATATTCGTTAAAGAATTATTTTCCTAATATTTTTTGTTCACACTTTTGGTCCATGACGTTATATTTGTCTAAAGGAAGGTGATGTGGTAGTACATGTGGAAATTTATGAGATGACTAGGCATACACATAGGAGTGTCAATGTGGTAAATAAGCTAATGTGGCATGCCATATAAAAATGTGTAGCTAATATGTAGCTAAAGTCGTAGTTAATCATTAGCAAATTCAAGTTTCCATTTTATTGCTACTGTATTTTTTCTCTTCATTTTATTGCAAACTTTCAATTTATATAAAATACTTTAGTGTTTACGGGATCTTGTGTGTTATGTAAACTTTTCAATTAATTGTACCAGGTTTCTTTTAACTTAAAGATAAAATATCATAGTTTCCATTTGATATCTTTATACCAATATTTTCAATACAATAACTAGTAACATTCTTGGAATAATCTGGGATAAAATATGGAGAGGTTGTGTTGTGTTATGTCTCTGTTTCATTTAGTTCATGTCACTTTCTCTCTAATGTTCCTGATGCGTTGGGATTGAATATGACATCCTAGTATTTGTTTTGCCTATGTGTACCTTTAAAATCTTATTACATTTATATATTTTACTTCTAGATATGCATACTTAGAGGGAACATGAGGCATTAATGAGTCTCTCTGACAAGCTGCACTGCAAAGATGACTAGCGATGTGACAACCAATCTTGAGAGTGAAGAATGGAAAGTTTCTAGTGTCACGGATCGAAACAAATCTCGTCACTCTATAATGTCGGATCAAGTTCTCCCCCCACATCCCGAAATCCAACCACTGAAAGAAATTGCAATCGACTACACCCTAGAACTCTGTTCATATTACCCCATTCCCAACACAATAACCCTAACCCATAACTACACGCTCGCACACACACACACACACGCACGCACGCGCACCCCCCTCCACACACACACACACACACACACACACACACATAAACACACACCTACACCCGCACACACAAACACACATACACACACACACGCATGCACATACACGCACACACACACATACACAAAAATACATATACACAGACGTACACATATACACAGACGCACACACACACACACAAAGACGCGCACACATACACAAACGCACGCACACACACACACACACAGACACATAGACGCACACACATACATACAGACATACACGCACATGTATATACATACATACACACAGACGCACACACACGCGCATGCAAGTACACGCACACACAGACGCACACACACACACACACATACATCCATATACACAAACACACCCACCCACCCACAAACGCATGCACACACATAAACACACACACATACGCATGCACAGACACACACACACACACACACACACACACACACACACACCACAGAAGTGGGTGCATTGGATGCCTTGGATGACTGCAAGGCAACACTAGAAGTATCCTTCAGAATCATTGCTTTCTGGGGCTCACTAAGAGGCACATTATCCAGAACCATTTCCATTTTCTTCTTCTTCTTCTTCTTCGGTGGTTCATAATTTCTTTCTCCCTTAGCCACTTTCTTCTTGCTGCTCTTCTTCCTCTTCCCATAAGCATCTAGGTAGTTTTCTAGAAGGTTGAAAGGATCAACCAATGGATCAACTCCTTCCTCAATGCAGCTAACAAGGTAGTATGCAAGAACATCTGGAGGATCAATCTGAGTGAAGATTGGGAAGTTTGCAACAAGAATTCATATTCCACAAATATCTTCCTTGGTAGGAAGGTAATCTGGTTTGACAACTCTGGAAACCGGACCCATGCTCTTCAGATTCTTTCCCTAGAAGACTTTTCTAGAATCTGTGACTAACTTAACAGTTAGTCCATTAACCAGAAGGTCTTCAATAAGAGCATTCTCCATCAGAATGTCTTAGATCAGTCTTCCATTGGAGATAAACTTTTTTTTTTTGGAAGAACTTTCAGTTCTGGTTTCTCTTAATGAATCCCTTAGAAACCTAAAAAGAACAGTTGGAAGCGCCAACTTGATCCCTTTCTCCAGAAAGAATAACATGAACTTCTGAGTTATGTTGATGTAGTCAGAAGAATGGGTGTTGGGTCTATGATGAATGCAACCCAGGATGATTTTAAACCATACCCTCAAAGTATCCGTTAAGTCTTTGGCACTAGGATTCTTTCCATCATGAAACTTTGTTCCTTATTTGAAGATTGTTGATGCTACCTTTGCATCTCTATGTGCCTCAGATTTGACGTTATAAAACTTCTTCCCACAACCATTGTGAGAAATGAAATCTGCGATGGACTTTTCTCTAACCATAATCTTCCTGTTCGTTATATAGGAAATGATTGTGTCTTTGTCCGCAACAACATGAATCTAGAACTATTTAACAAGAACTAGACAAACGGGTCCTTTTAGTGTTCCAAAGAATGTATTCCAGCCTTGAAATGCAAAAGTTCCAGTAAGATCAAAACCATTGTCCTAAAGGTTTTGAAAATCCACAAAAGTTTCACAAAGAACCATCTATTCATTCACCGGTGTGTTGAGGGTGAGTTTAGGAATCCCTTCCATTTGGGGTTGTCTCATTGCAGGATTGTTCTCATCGGTGATAGAGTGGGGAGGAGATTGATGTTATTGTTGTTGATTTTAAGCCATTGTAGGATGAACAGTTGCATATATATATATATATATATATATATATATATATATATATATATATATATATATATATATATAGATAGATAGATAGAGAGAGAGAGAGAGAGAGAGAGAGAGAGAGAGAGAGAGAGAGAGGTTGGCGGTTTGAAAGAGAAAAAAATGTGGGAATATTGTGAGTGTAGTGTGAAATGTGAGTGAAGTGGGTTTATATAATAATTTTATTAGTATTAAAAACAAGAGAGACGCCGTCATAGTGGGAAATGCAATGTGTCACGCCATCATCACGCATGCTCAGAAAGTGGGACAACTGTCACCATTAAGAACCACATGATATCAAACAAAATGACAACCATTAAATGGAATAACTTCACAGTTAAGAAGATAGATCGATAAGATTGCTTCTGATCATAACCTTTCTGATTCATGAAACTTCCCCACTTCATAAAGCTCATGTCTTAGAATCAAACAACACTAAATTCTCAGAACCTAATCAAGAGTTCTGGAAGCTTAACATTCTGATAACATCTTTTCATTATGGAAAAGAGTCCATATATAAATTTTTCATAATGAAAACGAATATATCCTTAGCAAGGGGTTTTATAAATATATCAGCCCATTGATGGTTTGTATCAACAAATTTTAAATGGAAAATACCCTTCTGAATATAGTCACGTGAAAAATGATGTTTAATCTCAATAAGTTTAGCTCTAGAATGCAAGATAGGATTCCTGGATAAACAAATAGCATAAGTATTATCATAGAGAATAAGAATGTTACTTTAAAAAATATGATAATCTTCCAGTTGACTATTCATCCAGAGTATCCGAGTGCGGCATCCAGAAGTTGAGATATACTCAACTTCAGCTGTTGAAAGCGTAATTGTTGACTGCCTCTTGCTAGACCACGAGATCAGACTGTCTCCCAGAAATTTACAACTTCCAAAAGTACTTTTCCTCTATATTTTGTCTCCAGCATAATCAGTGTCATAATAACCTACTAACTTGTACTCACTTGATTTTCTATAAAAAAAATCAAGGTTAGTAATACCTTTTAGATACCTAAAGATTCTCTTAACAACAGTTAAGTGAGTCCTCCTAGGGTCTGATTGGAAGCGAGCACACAAACAAACACTGAATAAAATATCAGGTCTAGAAGTAGTTAGATAAAGGAGATATCCTATCATACCTCTAAATAGCTTATGATTTACCTTATTGCTTACCTCTTTCTTACTCAAAATTCATGTAGGATGCATTGGAGTTTTTGCTTGCTTGCATTCTGACAAGTTAAACTTCTTCAGAAGTTCTCTTGTATACTTGCTTTGGTGGATGTATATTCCTTCTGTATGTTGATAAATTTGAATCCCCATAAAGAACCTAAGTTCTCCCATCAGACTCATTTCAAATTCAGCCTACATTAACTCAGAAAAATCCTTGCACAACGAAGCATTAGCAGAACCCAATATAATATCAACAACATAAATTTTCACAACCAGAATATCATTCTTAAAGGTTTTGCAAAAAAGCGTTCTGTTCACTTTTCCTTTGGTAAAATAATTTTCCAAAAGGAAGTTACTTAATCTTTCATACTAAGCTCTAGGAGCTTGTTTCAGGCCATATAACGACTTTTTAAGTTTGAAAACAAAATTTGAGTTTTGAGAACTTTCAAAACCAGAGGGTTGGTGCACATACACTTCTTCAGAAATGTACCTATTCAAGAATGCACTCTTAACATCCATCTGATATAGAATGATGTTATGATATACTACAAATGAACCTAAAAGACGAATAGACTCTAATCTAGCAACTGGTGCAAAGGTTTATGTATAATATAGACCTTCTTGCTTACTATAACATTGTGCTACTAGTCGATCCTTGTTTCTGACTACTTCACCTTTCTCATTGAGCTTGTTTCTGAACACCACCCTTTTCCAATGACATGGACATCCTTTGGTTTTTGAACAAGATCCTAAACGTTGTTTCTGGTGAATTAATCCAATTCCTCTTGCATATCTAGAATCCATTCATTATCTAAAAGAGCTTAATCAATAGATGTGGGCTCTATTAAAGATACCAAACCCAAAAAAGTTTCTTCAGAAGGTTTGAACGAAGATTGAGTTCTGACTGGTGCATATTTATCTCCCATAATGAGTTCTTTATAATGAGAAGTTCTTGGTGTACTCTTCTTCTGATGAGTTAGACCAACGATAACTTCTGGTTGAGTCGCTTTTGATTCTTTTGCTTTAACATCCTTAGCTTTTCCTTTTGAGTATTTATCTCCAAAATCTTTATCCTTGGATTCTGAAAATTTGATCTTCATATCTAGCTTTGACTTTTTAGGTCCACGCTTATCATTGAATCTAACATGAATTGATTCCTCGATAATTCGTGTCTAAGTGTTAAAGACTTTGTATCCTTTTGAGCGTTCAAAATATCCTAATAATAAGCACATGTGTGCCTCAGAATCAAATTTGCCAAGATTTTCTTTAGTGTTCAACATAAAGCAATCACACCCAAAAGGATGAAAATAAGAAATGTTTCGCTTTCTGTTCTTCCATAATTCATAAGGAGTCTTACCTAGAATAAGTCTAATAGAAATTTTATTATGAATATAACATGTTGTGTTAATTTCCTCTACCTAGAAATGATTAGCCATATCAGTTTCTTGGATCATGGTGCGAGCCATTTCTTGCAAAGTCATATTCTTCCTTTCTACAACCTCGTTTTGATGTGGAGTTCTAGGATAGAGAAATAATGGGAAATTCCATTTGTATCAAAAATATTTCAAAGTTCTTATTTTCAAATTCGCCACAATGATCACTTCTAACTTTGACTATTTCGCAATCTATCTCTGTTGGCACTTGTGAGCAGAAGGTAGAGAACACAAAATGTGGCTCATCCTTGTGTTTCAAGAACTTTACCCATGTCCAACGACTATAGTCATCAACAATGACCAATCTATACTTCTTACCACTGATAGAGGCAGTTTTCACTGGCCCAAACAAACCAATCTGCAGAAGCTCTAACGATCTAGAGGGAGAAACAACAGTTTTTGCTTTGAAAGAAGTTTTAGAAAACTTGCCTTTCTAACATGCTTCACAAAGAGCATTTGAAGCAAACTTCAGGTTGGGTAATCCTCTGACTAATCCAAGCCTATTTATATGAGAAATCCTTCTCATGCTAACATGGCCCAAACGTCTATACAGTACCTATTACTCCTCATTAACAAACATTAAGCATTTTACGTTTTGATCCTTAAGATCAAAAAGTATGATTTTATAAATGTTGTTCTTCCTCTTTCCATTAAAAAGAACCGTACCATCTTTCTGACTGACAATCTTATAGGACCTTTGATTAAAAATGATATCATAATCATTATCACTAAGCTGTCTGATAGACAATAAGTTATGCATCAATCCATCAACCAAAATAACTTTAGTAATAGAAGGGAAATTACCATTACCAATAGTTCCAGAGCCAATGATCTTCCGTTTTAGATTTCCTCAAAAACCAACGAAGCCTTCAGGCTAAAGTTCCAAATCTTGGAACATATTCCTTCTGTTCGTCATGTGTCGCAAGCATCCATTGTCCAAATACCATGACTGGTGTCTCAACTGAGCCGCTAAGGATGTCTATAACATAAATGATCTTATTGTAAGAACAAAAATAGTTCTACAACAGATTCCAGGATTTTGATGATAACAAAGGATGAAACCAAAAATGGCACTCTAACGAAAAATTTCTAAGTGTGCAGGACTCTGAACAAGAACAAAGGAAACTGATCGCTTTATCTGATACAGAATCAAATCAGATACAAAGTACCAGAAGATCAGAAGCATCTGAAGAGGAAACGCGCTCTAGAAGTTCTGACTCTGAGCAAAACAGCATAGCAGAATATCAGAAGCTCTCAACTTCCTCTTGAATCAACGCTGAGGATCTAATAGAACAGGACTATCAGAAACTCTAATGTCACATCTCAAAGATCTCAGATTAACAGAGTAACGCAGACTCTGACGAAACATTTCCTTATCCAGAAAGAGTAACAGAAACTACAACTTCAAATGGAAAGAAATTATATTTGGAAAGAAGTTATTCAGGGAGACAAACTTGTTTTGGCAAGAAACACAGAAGTTATGGCATTAAACTTTCATCAAAGACAAAATATCTGCCATCACCACAACGGTCCCTTCACCTCTATATAAAGGACGGCAAACTTCATTGAGAGATACACCTGAACACACAGAAATATTCCACTCTCTCTCTCTCTCAGTCCCTCACAAGCTTTTGCTCATAACGTGAAACCTTTTACTTGCTAAATTGCTGTAATATTTGCTTTATCCTAGAAGCACTCTAAATTACAAACTCTGTTTTGCCTAAATTGTTTTTGATTGTTCCTCAAGTGACTCTGCGCAGTCTGTATACTTGGGAGGACTAAGAGATCTTTCTCTTAGACGTTGGTTGTAATAATCTTTCAAGATTAGTGGATTAAGTCCTTTTTGAAGGCGAAATCACCTTGGCCGGGTGGACTGGAGTAACTTTGTGTTATAAGCGAACAAGTATAAAATCCTGTGTGTTCTTATTCTGAAAAAGCGTTTATTTTTCAAAACAATTCAAACCCCCCCCCTTTCTTGTTTTTCTCACCTTCAATTGGTATCAGAGCTTCGACTCTGTTATTGATTTTCTAATCAAACACTTAACAGTGTAGAGAGATCCAGAACGAGAAAAACTATGGCCCACACAAATGAAAGAGACAGTTACAATGCTAAGCCTCCTGTCTTTGATGGAGAGAAATTCGGTTACTGGAAAGATAGAATTGAAAGCTTCTTTCTAGGCTATGACGTTGATCTCTGGGACATTGTCACAGATGGATACAAACCTCCTGTAACAGATGCTGGAGTTGAAGTTCCCAGAAGTCAGATGTCAGACGATCAAAAGCGAGAATTCAAGAATCATCACAAAGCCAGAACGATACTCCTCAATGCCATATCTTACAACGAGTATGAAAAAATTACCAACAGGGGAACAACTAAAGACATACTCGACTCCCTGAGGATGACTCATGAAGGAAACTCTCAGGTCAAAGAAACAAAGGCTCTGGCTCTAATCCAGAAATATGAAGCCTTCAAAATGGAGGATGACGAAGCCATAGAGGTAATGTTCTCTAGATTCCAAACTCTTATTGCAGGTATCAAAGTTCTAGACAAAGGATACACAACTGCAGACCATGTCAAAAAGATAGTCAGAAGTTTGCCAAAGAAGTGGAGACCCATGGTCACTGCCTTAAAGCTTTCAAAGGATCTGAACATCATCAGTCTTGAAGAGCTTGTCAGTTCACTCAGAAGTCATGAGATAGAACTAGAGGAAGATGAGCCTCAGAAGAAGAACAAGTCTATAGCATTAAAGTCCAGACCTGAAAAGCGCAAATCTGACAGAAACAAAGCCTTCCAGGCCGAAACAGAAGATGCTGATGACTCTGAACAGGAAGATTCTGATGATGAAGAAGAATTGTCCCTTTTAACCAGAAGAGTTAAACAACTCTGGAAAAAGAGGAACAATAACTTCAGAAGACCAAGACCCAGAGGGGATCGATCAGAATCAACCTCAAAAGGTAAAACTAATAAAGATGTTACTTGTTATGAATGTAAAAAAACAGGTCACTACAGAAATGAATGTCCCAAGTTAAAGAAAGACAGTTCCAGAAAGGAGAGCTTCAAGAAGAATTCCCTTAGAACCAAGAAGGGATTTATGGCTACCTGGGATGATAGTGAATCTGACTCATCAGAATCGGACTCTGATGAATAGGCAAATATGACGTTCATGGCGACCACATCCAGGAACACTTTAGATGAAGAATCTGAATCAGAAGAGGTATTTTCTGAACTCTCTCGATCTGACCTAGAATCATGCTTGTCTTAAACTCTTAGCTCATATCAGAAACTAAAACAAAAATTTAAAGCAATAAAAGGCTGCCTTGAAGAAAAATTTGAAGAATGTGGCAAGCTTGAGATAACAATTCTAGAACTAAAAGATGAAAACAAAGTTTTGACATCACTAAGAGATGCAACAAAGAAAAATTGTTTAAAACTGGAAGAAGCGCTATCTCAAGCTCCACAAACGTCAAACACGATAATTTATAAATACGAAAAAGCCTTTCAAAAGTTTCTGAAAAATGGGATAGGAAGGAGTGTAATGGCATCCATGATTTATGGAGTCAGTCAGAACAATAGAAAAGGAATTGGGTATGATCCTAAGGAAGATAAAACTTCTACTAGTGATCAACCTAAATCTCCATTTTCATATCACTATTCACACACACAAGAGCAAAAATTTGATAATGCTAGAAAACCCAAAGTGATAAGAAACTCTGGGAAAACTAATCACAAAGGACCCAAGAGACTCTGGGTACCAAAAGATAAGATTGTTTATGTTGCAGATATCTTATACAGCAAAGTTCAAACACCAGTCATGGTACCTGGACTCTGGATGCTCGCGACACATGACGGGAAGAAAGTCTATGTTCCAAAGCCTGGAACTTAAAGATGCTGGATTCGTAGGCTTCGAAGGAGATCAGAAAGGAAGGATCAGAGGCTCCAGAACTATTGGTAATGGTACTCTTCCCTCTATATCTGATGTCTTTTACGTAGAAGGATTAATACATAATCTGTTATCCATAAGTCAATTAAGTGATAACGGTTATGATGTAATCTTTAATCAAAAAACCTGTAAAGCCATAAATCAAAACAATGGTTCTGTCCTATTCACAGGCAAGAGGAAAAACAATATTTATAAAATAAATCTTTCTGATTTAAAAGAACAAAATGTGAAGTGTCTGATGTCTGTTCACGAAGAGCAACGGGTATGGCATAGACGCTTGGGCCACATTAGCATGAGGAAATCATCCCAGCTAAATAAACTTGAGTTAGTCAGAGGCCTACCTAAGCTGAAGTTCTCTTCAGATGCTCTATGTGAAGCATGTCAGAAAGGAAAATTTTCAAAAACATCTTTCAAAAAGAAAACTATTGTTACTACCTCTAAGCCTCTGGAACTTCTTCACATTGATCTATTTGGTCCTGTGAAAACATCATCAGTCAATGGAAAGAAGTATAGACTAGTCATTGTTGATGATTTCAGTCGCTGGACATGGGTGAAATTCCTAAAGCACAAGAGTGAGTCTCACTCTGTATTCACTAGCTTCTGTTCCAAAGTGCAAAAAGAATTTGACTCTAAAATCATAAGAGTCAGAAGTGATCATGGTGGGGAATTTGAAAACAAATTTTTTGAGGAATTATTTGACTCTAATGGAATATCCCATGATTTCTCCTGCCCTAGAACTCCACAACAAAATGGAGTTGTAGAGAGGAAGAATAGGACACTCCAAGAGATGGTCAGAACCATGGTCAATGAAACCAATGTGGCTAAGCACTTTTGGGCCGAAGCTGTAAATACAGTGTGTTATATTCAGAATAGAATCTCCATAAGACCTATTCTGGAAAAGACTCCCTATGAACTGTGTAAAGGAAGAAAACCAAACATTTCATATTTTCATCCTTTTGGATGTTCCTGCTTTATTTTAAACACGAAAGAACATCTGAACAAGTTTGATTCCAAAGCACAGAAAGGTATTATGTTAGGATACTCAGAACGCTCTAAAGGCTACAGAGTATACAATACAGAAACCAAAATTGTGGAAGAATCAATTCATGTCAGATTTGACGATAAGCTTGACCCTGAAAAGTCAAAGCTAGTTGAGAATTTTGTAGATTTGGAAATCACTCTTGCAGGATCTGACAAAGCTCCAGAAGCAACTACCATTCAAAATCCTGAAGAAATTAACCTTCCATTAATCCCAAAGAAAGCTAAAAGTCGCCTCAACGTATCTGAAGAGTTGATTCTGGGTAACAAGGACGAACTTGTCAGAACCAGGTCTACCTTCAAGACCTCTGAAGAAACTCCTCTGGGACTAGTATCTCTGATCGAGCCTACGTCCTGTGATGAGGCACTTCAAGATAACGACTGGGTTCTAGCCATGCAAGAAGAGCTAGATCAATTCACAAAGAACGATGTCTGGGATCTTATTCCTAAGCCCAGAGGCACTCACGTTATCAGAACTAGATGGGTATTCAGAAACAAGCTGAATGAGAAAGGAGAAGTCGTCAAAAACAAAGCTCGACTGGTGGCTCAAGGTTACAGTCAACAAGAAGGTATTGACTACAATGAAACCTTTGCTCCAGTCGCCAGGTTAGAATCTATTCGTCTTCTTGTATCATTCGCTATAAATCATTCTATAAAATTGTATCAAATGGATGTCAAGAGCGCATTCCTTAATGGTTATATATCAGAAGAAGTGTATGTCAACCAACCTCCAGGTTTTGAAAATCCAAATTATCCAGAACATGTTTTTAAACTTAAAAAATCCTTATATGGACTTAAACAAGCTCCCAGAGCTTGGTATGAACGCTTAAGTAACTTTCTTATGGAACATAATTTTATCAGAGGGAAAGTTGACTCCACACTCTTCTGTAAAAACCTTAACAATGATCTCATGATATGTCAGATATATGTTGACGATATCATTTTTGGTTCAGCTAACGCCTCTGTTTGTCAAGAATTCTCTGAGTTAATGCAGGCAGAATTTGAAATGAGCTTAATGCAAGAACTAAAGTTCTTTCTGGGAATTCAAATTAACCAAACTTCAGAAGTCACGTACGTTCATCAAAGCAAATACATAAAAGATGTTCTGAAGAAATTTGACATGGCAGAATGTAACTCTGCAAAGACTCCCATGCATCCAACATGCATTCTTGAAAAGGAAGAAGTCAGTAAAAAGGTTTGTCAAAAGCTCTATCGTGGTATGATAGGCTCCCTTCTCTATCTGACTGCTACTCGACCTGATATTCTCTTCAGCGTTTGTCTCTATGCTAGATTCCAATCAGATCCTAGAGAAACTCACTTAACTGCAGTTAAGAGAATTTTTAAATATCTGAAAGGAACTCCTAACCTGGGCCTGATGTATGAGAAAACATCAGAGTATAGACTTTCTGGTTATTGTGATGCAGATTATGCAGGAGATAGACTGGAACGAAAAAGCACATATGGAAATTGTCAGCTCTTGGGAAACAATCTGATATCCTGGGCAAGCAAAAGGCAATCAACTACCGCCCTGTCCACGGCAGAAGCAGAATACATCTCAGCATCACTGTGCACTACTCAGATGCTCTGGATGAAGAATCAGTTAGAAGATCTGCAAATCTTCGAGAGTAACATTCCTATCTTTTGTGATAATACTGCTGCCATTTGCTTAAGTAAGAATCCCATTTTGCACTCCAGAGCTAAGCACATTGAAATAAAACATCATTTTATCAGAGACTATGTTCAGAAAGGGATAGTAACATTGAAGTTCATTGATACAGATCATCAATGGGCAGATATCTTCACTAAACCCTTAGCTGAAGATAGATTCCTCTTTATCTTAGAAAATCTGAACATTCAAAACTGCCCTGAATAAAATGTGCCTCTGAGGTGGTTAAATGAGACTCTGACATAAAACAAATGGATTCTGCCTCTGACTCTGATACTTCTACCCAGTTCGAAGTTATCTGAGTTGGAAATCTCCAAGAACCAATCGTTTGGTATTCCTGAAGATCAGATAAATCAAAACACGTGGAGTGACTTGCGTCTAACTTTGGAACTTCTAGACAGCTGTCCAGCAGTAATCAAAGAACAGACTCTTGAGATCTCCTCGAGCAGTGTGCAAACTGTTGGGATTAGACATCATTAATGAGCTATAATCATTTCTCCCTCTAAACGTGCTAACTTGGTTTTTGTGCTAAAACTCTGTTTTTTGTGTCGTTTTGCATGCGCCCAATTTGGGTATTTAAACACTCTTTTCTCACTTTGCACACATTTCACTCTCACTCACTCTTTAAACCCCAGTTCTCTCAAGGCATTTCTGCAAGCAGTTCATCTTCATCTCAGTTTTTTCATCAACACTATGGATACTCAACAACAATCTGTGTTCAACTACTCTCAACAAATGGATTCTAGCAACCCAGCCCACAGCACAAGCAACCCTACTCCAACGGTTACAGGCGTAGTTACAACACCAGTCTACAAGGAGCCTCACATTCTTGATCGTGAGCCCCATATTCATCTTGCAACGCCTTTTGACAAACTGAAAGTGCTGTGTGAATCCCTGGTGGATTTTGATAACATGAGAAGAAATGGCGTAGACCTCACTGAAGAACTTCGCAAACAAGGTTGGGGAAACTATTTTCAACGCCTCTACGGTCTAGTTTACCCAAATCTCATTAAAGAATTCTGGAGATTTGCTGATGCTGACGATCACTTCATCGTCTCCTATGTTCTGGGAGTAAAGATGGTGATAACTGAAAAGTCCATCGCTGCTCTTCTAAACATGGAGAAAGATGGAGGCAGAAGAATTTACAACATCAACCCCAGGGCAAAATACATATCTTAAGAAATCAACCCAACTATCTTCAAACAAAATGCAGAAGGCAACCCCTCAAAGAACAAGGAACTATTTCAGAACCTCCGGGTTTGGCTGAAAATCATTCTGGGTACAATCCATCATCGCCCAACGTCAAATTCATCAGATTACATCAATACAGATCAGAAATGTATTTTGTACTGCATTCATAAAGGTCTGAAGCTATGCCTCCCAACACTTCTCTTCAAATACCTCAGAGATTCTGTACGAGAAACCAGAAATCACATGAAGCCCAAAACTTACATTCCTCTGGGGAGACTCATCTCAGATGTACTGATAGAAAGTGGTCTCGTGGACCATCTGGTAAAGCTCAGGCTAATGGACGACATGGCAATAGACACTGGAAAGCCTCTGAACTCCAGGAATCTGAAGAGCATGGGGATTCTGGAGAAGGTCAACGTTAGACCTACTCTGGACACCTCTTGGGAAGCCTTAAAAGATCAGAGGAAAATTCCCCATGGTCTATATCTGTTCTCCAAGGAAGAACCCAAAGAAGCAATCCTGCACTATCTCCAACATCTGAAGGATGAAGGAGTGGATATCTCAGAATTCAGGTTGAGCGAACTACCAGATAAAGCTCCCAACTTCGTAAGACATAAAAGAGGTCCCTCTGAGAAGACATCACAGGCGAAGAAAGCCAAGCTAGGAGAAACCTCTGGATCAAGACCTCTAGCACCTCTGCTTGAGTCCTCTGGTAAGTCTGCCTCTCCTGCTCCTTCTGTACAGCAACTTGCTTCTTCTATTCCTCTACCAACACCTCTATACACCCCATCTGAAACCCCTCCTTCAACGATCAGAACATCTCAACCACTCCCAAAATTTAACCTCGACAATACCTCCCTACCCCTATCTGAAGCTGAACAAATGAATGAAACCACCTCCTCATCTTCAGCCCCAGAATCACCTCCTTACTGTATCATCTCATCTGACACAGAATTCTCTGACCCCGCTTCTCCCGCTCTTTCCCAACTTCAGACTCAAAACCTTGCCTCACAACAACCACAACAACCTCCACCGGAACCTGAAGTAACCTCACCATCACCCACAGAACAACCAACCATCACTCCATCTGACGTTCAACCCTCTGCCCCCAACACCTCTGACCTTACCCCTCCAAACACTTCCGCTGAACCTCAAACTCTCAACCTAAGCCCTCCCACTTCCTCACCTCTACCATCTGAACCTGAACACTCCCTGCCAACCCTAGAAGAGGCAATTATGCTGTTTGCAGGAGCATCAGTGGAAAAGGTTAAGTCTCTGACCACAAACTCTGGCATCAGTGATGATCCTTCCTCTGTTAGGACACACTAGAACAAAGTCATTGGCTGGATGACCTCTGAGGCCTTTAAGCTGAAGAACCTCTCTGAGCAAGTCAGAAACGACTTTATCAGAGACGCTGAGGCAAGACTATAGGAGCGCTTAGCCAGAGAAGCTGAGGAACAGGCCAGAAGGGAAGGAGAATAAAGAGCAAGACAAGAAGAACTTCAAAGGGTAAGGGAAGCTGAAGCCAAAGCTCTAGCCGATGCTGCTGCTGCTGAAGCTGAAGCTAAAGCCGCTGCTGAAGCTGAAGCTCTCTGTACTGCAGAACAGAATGCTCTGACTCAGGGGGAGTCCTCTACTTTTGCCCCTCTGGTTCTCAAGACCCTTGAGGAGCTTCAGAAAGAGCAGAAGGAAGTCCGAGCCAGATTGGATCAACAAGACACAGTCAACGCCAACATCCAGAATCTGCTGACCCAACTGCTTCAGAGGATGCCTCCTCCTCCCAACCCTTAGGCACCTAGGATTTTTTTCTTGCTTGTTGCTTTTTTTTTGTTTTGTCTCTGATGTTTTTGCTCTTATCTGGAATTATATATATATATATATTCTCTTCCTGCTTATTATTTGTTTAAGTCTTTTTGATTCTGACAAAAAGGGGGAGAAATCAAACAACTCTGATGAAAAATTGTCTAAATCCTTAAGTACTCTGCAAACATACTATTCAATAAAAATCTATCTGACACTCTTTGACTTAGAAAGTTGCAGAAAGGTATCTAGAAACTTCATTGCTTGGAAGCTCTGGTAAGAACTTCTGAACTCCCTAGCCTATCTCATGGGGAGCTCACTTCTATCTGATCTGATAAACTCTTATATCTGAATGTTTCATCTGTCATTTAAGTTTGTTTTGCCATCATCAAAAAGGGGGAGATTGTAAGAACAAATATAGTTCTACAACAGATTCCAGGATTTTGATGATAACAAAGGATGAAACCAAAAATGGCACTCTAACGAAAAATTTCTAAGTGTGCAGGACTCTGAATAAGAACAAAGGAAACTGATTGCTTTATCAGATACAGAATCAAATCAGATACAAAGTACCAGAAGATCAGAAGCATCTGAAGAGGAAACGCGCTCTAGAAGTTCTGACTCTGAGCAAAACAACATAGCAGAATATCAGAAGCTCTCAACTTCCTCTTGAATCAACACTGAGGATCTAATAGAGCAAGACTATCAGAAACTCTAATGTCACATCTCAAAGATCTCAGATTAACAGAGTAACGCAGACTCTGACGAAACATTTCCTTATCCAGAAAGAGTAACGGAAACTACAACTTCAAATGGAAAGAAATTATATTTGGAAAGAAGTTATTCAGGGAGACAAACTTGTTTTGGCAAGAAACACAAAAGTTATGGCATTAAACTTTCATCAAAGACAAAATATCTGCCATCACCACAACGGTCCCTTCACCTCTATATAAAGGACGGCAAACTTCATTGAGAGATACACCTGAACACACAGAAATATTCCACTCTCTCTCTCTCAGTCCCTCACAAGCTTTTGCTCATAACGTGAAACCTTTTACTTGCTAAATTGTTGTAATATTTGCTTTATCCTAGAAGCACTCTAGATTACAAACTCTGTTTTGCCTAAATTATTTTTGATTGTTCCTCAAGTGACTCTGCGCAGTTTGTATACTTGGGAGGACTAAGAGATCTTTCTCTTAGACGTTGGTTGTAATAATCTTTCAAGATTAGTGGATTAAGTCCTTTTTGAAGGCGAAATCACCTTGGCCGGGTGGACTGGAGTAGCTTTGTGTTATAAGCGAACCAGTATAAAATCCTGTGTGTTCTTATTCTGAAAAAGTGCTTATTTTTCAAAACAATTCAAACCCCCCCTTTCTTATTTTTCTCACCTTCACTTATACTTAGGCACCCACTATAAGACCCTAATTTTTCGCATTGGCTTTGGGATCACACCTTGGTATCCTCCTTACCCCTCATTCATTGGGTTTGTATTGGGAGAGATCACAAAGCACTTTTGATTGTATCATACTTTGTTTTTCTTTGTTTACTAACTAAAATACCAAAAACATGTCTAGTATAGTTTCATTTCTTTTGTAGGTAGTGTGTGTATCCACCTGTGCCTCATCAAGCTCATATATAGGGTTTGAGATCCTCAGTGCAAGAGATCAATCAAGGAAAGGTTCACATTGGGTCTAAGCATCATATATTGATCCCCATGTTCTTTATTTGTCATTTTCATCAAAGAATCATCAAGAGTTTGAAGCTTGTTTTCCTTGGAAGCCCTAATTCATCTAGGTATCTTGTGTGACTTCCTTAACAAGTTTCTTCAACAATTAGTCAAATATCTAAAGGGATACTTAATTATACTTCATATCAAGCATATATGATTCTTCATGATCCCCAAAGAGTAAAATAACTTCAAGTTTGCAAGTTGGTTCAAAGAGGTTCACAAGAGAAAGTCAACTAGTCAAATCTAGGGTTCCCTAGACCCTATCTCCTACAATTTTTGTTATATGAAAATTATTCCAAGAGAAACTTTACTCTTTATGACATTCCAAACAACTTTCATGTTGGTGTCAAGAGCTAATTTTGCATGAAAAGTCAATTTTTATGGTGAAATATTATAGGTCATTTTGTTTGTTCCCTAGATAGAAGGTCAACTTCCAAGAAACATAACTTGCTCAATTTTTATGATATGAAGACCATCTAAGTTTCACAATCAATTTCAATATCTCTTCTCCAACTTTTCTTCTTTGAGAAATTTCAAATTCTACATTCAAGAGCATGTTCTAAGAGTAAACATTATAGGTCATTTTGGGCCATCATCATTGAACAAGCAATTTTCCTCAACTTCTAAAATCCATAACTCCCTCATGCAAGATTCAAATTGTGTCAAATTTGTGACCAAATTGAAGAGGATTGAAGGAAATACAACTTTAAAGAAGGAACCATTTTCATTTGAATCTCATAGCAAAAGTTATTCATGGTGGAAAAAGTGGTCGTTTGACTTTTAACTTAGAAAACTTTCAACTATGTTTGATTCTTCCAACTTCCACCTTAATTTTTCATCATTATCCAACTCCAAATGGAAAAAGTTCCAATAGCAAAGTTGCTCCGCTTCATGCTAGATTTACAAAGAGTCCAAGATCATGGCATTTGGAGTATTTTTGTGTGACTTGCACATGGGTGTAATGCATGACCCTAATTGGAAAGTTTCATGATCATTTTTCATTTCACTAATACATGGTTTCATGTTATTGTGGCAGCATCATTAGCACACAAATTTGGACCTGCTTGCATCATTTCATGGGCCTTGTGCACGTCCATGCAACCATGCAACCTCATATTACTAGTTTTGGAATTTGTTTGAAAGTGTGTGAAAAGTAATTGAATTGGCTATAAATACATTGCCATTGTTCTCAGAATGAGAAACCCTTCGCCCCAACTTTGATCTGCAACTCTCCCACCCCCAATTGATAGGATAACCTTGAAGATTTCATTTGAAATCGAGCTT
Organism: Lathyrus oleraceus; assembly: GCF_024323335.1. Lineage (NCBI taxonomy): Eukaryota > Viridiplantae > Streptophyta > Magnoliopsida > Fabales > Fabaceae > Lathyrus > Lathyrus oleraceus. Next base: position 352,206,304 of record NC_066580.1, read on the forward strand.
CAATTCCATTTCTATTTGGGGATTGAAACTCCAAGGATCCAAGCCATTTGATCATCCATTTCACTTCCTGCAAGTTGGTAGAAGCAAGCCAAGCCAAATTGGAAGAGAGATCGAGCTCAATTGCATCAAACCGAAGGTGATTTTTTAGAATTTTCTCTTCTTCGATTCTCCTTAAATTCTCCATTATTTTGCTTGATCTTTGGTTGTCTGAAGACTTGTCAATGTAGGTAACAAGATTGAGTTGCTTTGAGGTCAAATCGAAGTAACTCAGTTCATACTCCTCAACTTTCAAATATTTAACCAAAAATCTTTAAATATTTTCCTCTTCCATAAAATATTTTTTGGATTATTTTTTTATTTTTTGTGAATTAAATGATTTTTGACTTCTTTTTAAATATTTTTAAATACTTCTGACTTTCCAAAAATTCTCAAACTTTTTTATCTAAGCTCCTTTGACCTTGCTTGACCTAGGATAAATCCCTTGGCCATTTATTTGGTGATTTGAAGGGATTTGAGATTTTGTCATTTTTAAAATGCATTTTATTCCATTTTTAATTTGAATTTTTAATTGTTTAATTGTTTAAAAATGTTTTTGAGCCATTTGTTTGACCTTGTGATGTTTGATTTTCTGTTTGGCCTTGATCATGGTTGATTTGAACTTCCATTTGATCAAAACTATTGGATTTAGGGGGTTGATGAAATGTACATTTCATCCCTCAAAATGAATGGATAATATTGATCAGATGAAATTCCTCCTATGATCAATTTGGGTTTCTATTTCCCATTCCCTCTTCATCTTAATCCCTTATTCTTCCCCAATCCATCATTGACCAATGATTTCTTTATAATCCAAATTGCTAGTTGATTCATCAATGACCTTGTGTCAGATGAATCAACATGAGCTTGGTTGAGATATGCCCCTATCATTTTATCTTTGTGTGTGGTATGTTTTAGGAACTTGGTTCTTTGTACCATGTCTCTAACATGCATTAACACTAATATCTTTATTGTCCGACCTCAGATAGTTGTGACTTCTACATAAGTCCTATTACGATTGCTTAACATAGAGCTAAATTTGTCCCAAAAGGAATAAAAATCTTGTAAGTGAGATTGTAAGTCTCCCATTTTTCATGGCATTGTGTGAAGACTTGACATTTTTTCCATTTTGTGAGAGCTAGTGGCATACTTGTTGATTTATCCAAGTTGGATCCCTTCTCATGGATGATGTCTTGGTTCATGTCTTCATACTTGTGAATGAATGATTGAGTGTTCTCCAAAGAATGACTTAAACAAATTGAACTCCTCACTAACATTTGACTAACTTACTTTATTATTTGCTTTACTTTTATGTCATTTATTTAATGCAATTTAAATTTCAGTATCTTTATCATTCATTTCCATTTACATTTCATGCAAGATGTTTATGTTTTAGTCATTTTCACTTTGCTCACTTTAGCCATATCATTTGTGCTTATTGTGTGCTTTTGACTTTGTTCTGTTTGTGGTCTTAGGACCTTAAAATACTTAATAACAACAAAAACCTTAAAAAATATCTTGGTGGACTGATGTACTTGATCTGTACTTTTGGACTTAGAATGGGCAACTTCCCTATGCTTTGAGGACTTGGCCAATGCCACTATTTGAGACTGAGTTATCCTTGATTGTGCCTTTCATCTGACGCAAACCTTGAGTGCCTTTGGTTTATCTGTTATTTTGTCTCTGTGCTTAAATTGTTATACTATTATTATTGTTGATGTCTGATGATTGTTTCTATGAGTTTACCACAAGGAATATTTCATCTGATGCATTTTGAAGACTGCTTGCTATTGGAGTGCTTGCTTGGATGTTATGGCTATCTTTATTTGATGCCTTGGTCTTCATATTGATTGCTTGGATATCACTTATGCTTGTTGCTTGCTTAAAAGTCCAATGGAAATGGGTTTCTATATGAAATTCTTGTCTTGTGGATTGCTTCCCATTGGTCAGATCTTTTCAACTCTTAACTTTTAATTTTTGTCTAGGGTAGTCCCTTCATCTCCTCTCACTTCTTTAATTTCAAAATCTCTCCCTCATTTTAAAACCTTCTTTGTTTGTATTTTCAACTTAGACTTGTTTTAATGAGTAGAAACTTTGGCCTTATGCCATTGAATTTTCAAAACTTTTTCTTAAATCAAACTTGTAAATAAACTTAACCATATTAACTATAATTTCAAAAGACAAAAAGAACTAAAAATCTCATTCAAGTCTTTGGCCTTTTGTGCCCCTTTCTTTTAAACTTTTGATAAAACCAATTCACCAACATCTTTGAAATTTTTACCAGGAACTACAGGGTTTTGATCCCTCATTTTTATGTTGATAAGTAGGCATAAGACCAAAGGTCTTGTCAAACACAAAATATAATTAATGAAATCTTTTTCTCATCCCCTCACTCTTTTTTTTATCAAACATATTTTCAGCTAAAACACTTGCACGCAAAAAAGAGCTCCCTAGGAGTACCTAGGACACTTTGGGTGCTAATACCTTCCCGTTGTGTAAACAACCCGTTTACCTATAATCTATGACATTTTATTAGTTTTGATTTGAAAACTTCTTATCTTTGGGTTTTGTTCGTACTTTTCCCTTTTCCTTTGGAAACAATAAAAGCGCGGTGGCGACTCTGGTTTTATTGACGGCGAAGTTTATCCAGAACTCGATGGTCACGAATTTACCGCTACAGAAAAAAAATGGCGACTCTGATTGGGAGTAGTCCTCAGTGGGTTTAGCCTACTTTTTTGTGTGTAATATTTTGTTAATATTTGATGTTTATTTGTATATAGTGTTTGTGTGATACTCTGTCTGTTGTGCTTGGTGATATCTGTATGTTGAGATAAGTTCTAACCCAAACTTGAATGAAATATAATATAGGAGGGTGGTATAGTCATGTTGGATTTGAAGGAGTAGTCTTGAAAGAGTTTACATGAGATCCTACACTAGTCCTCAGTGGGTTTAGCCTACTTTTTTGTGTGTAATATTTTGTTAATATTTGATGTTTATTTGTATATAGTGTTTGTGTGATACTCTGTCTGTTGTGCTTGGTGATATCTGTATGTTGAGATAAGTTCTAACCCAAACTTGAATGAAATATAATATAGGAGGGTGGTATAGTCATGTTGGATTTGAAGGAGTAGTCTTGAAAGAGTTTACATGAGATCCTACACTCAGTGGATACCTCTTTGGAGTTACTGATGTCACACGAGTAAGTCATGGATAGACATTACTTTCTCTAGTTTGGGGGTCCGAGAAGCTGAGGATCGTAGAACATTTAAGCCAATTTGGCCTATTTTAGGACATAGTGTGAAGACTGTTCAAATGTAGACTTGATAACAGTTGTTACGTGATACTACCCTCAGACGAGTTTCTCTTGAGAATACTATGGATTGATGAGTTTGTCATCCTAACCTATAGTATCCGATAGTTGGGATTACGACTCTGGGAACTTTTTAGAACATAATCTACATGTTTTTTATTCTTATTACACTCCTTTGGGATGGTTCTTAACCCGACTCCATGCTCGTGACTCACAACAAATTCTTTGATTCTTGGTTGATCCGATCAATCTCGTCAATATCAATGGAACTTGGGTGTTGATAAGGTGAAAACCATAATCCACCAAAATGGATGATTGATCTTGATGATGACTTGATCCATCCCTTGACCTTTGTTTCTGTATGCCTTGTTTATGATCCCTTATGTGTGGTTGTTGCATTCATGCACACATGCGTATCATAACATTCATCATAGAAAATAAATTTCAAGGAAACTAAGGTCGTATTTGCAAATATTTTCAGACCATAGATTATGGACGAAGGAACACTAAAAAGTATAGTTTCAGATGTCCCGACTTGAAAGAGCTAAGGAAGCTGTCATCCTTTGTATTAGATCCCTTGGATTTCAAACAATGTTATGGGAAGCTTTTATCCGTATTGTCTACTGATATGGTTGAAGGATTTTTTAGTGTCTTGGTGCAGTTCTATGATCCTCTTTACCGATGCTTCACTTTTCCTGATTATCAGCTTATGCCCATGTTAGAAGAGTATGCCCATCTCTTGGGTATGCTTGTATCTAACAAGGTGCCTTTCAGTGGATTGGAGGAGATCCTGAGATCTGAAGTCATAGTCGAAGCTCTTCATTTGAAGAAATTTGAGATTGATGCTAATTTGGTGAAGAAAAGAGGGATTCTAGGGTTGACTTATGAGTTTCTCATTAGTAGAGCTATTGCTTTTGCTCAAGCCGGTAGCATGGAAGCTTTTGAAGCCATCTTTGTCTTGCTCATCTATGGTTGGGAATCTTCTTGATGTTAACATTGACAGTTTCATTGATGTTAACGCCATTAGAATATTCTTGATTGGGAATCTTGTTCCAACTCTGTTGGGTGACACATATTTCTCTTTTCATTTAAGGAATTATAAGGGTGGTGGAACCAAAGTGTGATGTGTTCCTCTTCTGTACAAGTGGTTTATTTCGCACTTGCCTCAGACGCCTGCTTTCTTGGAGAACCGACAATGTCTACGATGATCTCAGAGACTTATGTCTCTCACTAATGATGATATTGTTTAATATGATTCTGCTTTTGATAGCTTGGATATTATTGATAGTTGTGGTGAGTTCTCTAATGTGGCTCTCATTGGTACATAAGGAGGTATCAACTACAACCCTGCTTTGCCCCGTCATCAGCTTGGGTTCCCCTTGAGAGATAAACCTTATAACGTTCAGTTAGAGGGTCTATTATATCAAGAGGGTAAAGATCCCCAAAATCTGAAGAGTATGATGGTGCATGCTTTGCCTAATGTTCATAGGAAGGGTATAGTCGAGTTTGGTCCATGCAATTATGTAGCTTTGAAAGCTTACACTATTTGGGTGAAGAAGAGAGCTTTGGAGCTCAAGATGTCGTATGCCTGTGAGAGACCCATGTCTGTGGTTATGGTTGAGCCATCAATTCTCCCTAACCAAGATGTAGAGGAGTTAGAAGATGCACTTGCTAAGATGAAGCAAGAGAGATACCTATGGGAGAGTGATTCCCTTCCTTGAACCACAAGCATGTGGAGTTGCAACTTGAATCAAGAGACAAGGATGCACTCATTGAGGATTTTAAAGAGCATACAGTGAAGAGACAGAAAGAGCCAGGGAATTTTTTCCCTCTAGTATTCCTCATCCTTCCGGTGCTTGGAAGAAGATTGTTAATCGGCACGTCCTCGAGAAGGCTCAGATGCAGACAACCTTTGAGTCAAAGATTCGGCGCATCCGAAGGAAGTACACCCCTTGGCTAGTTCAGTTGCTAGGGATCCTTAGGATGATAGTTTCCTTTTCTCTTGTATTTATATTTTGGTTTCTGAAATTGTACTCAGTGTAATCCTTCCATGTTTTATGAATAAAAGAGATTTTATGGTCAATTGAATTGTTATTATTGATTACTATTATTAATTGAAAATATTTGCAAATAAGACTTTGTATGTTCCTTGGAATTAAAAATAATAAAAAAACATTACATTTCATGCATCATTTTGCATAATAGGTTTCTTCAGCCAAATGTCTTATTGGTTCTTCTTTTGTGTATCAGTCAAGCTGACTCATCACTATAACACTCGAGCTAATCGCCAGAGAATAATGAAGTATGTTGAACAAGAGAATACAGAGCTTAAGGATGAGATTTCCAGACTCACTGCTTTGATGGAGTATATGATTGCTGCTCAGAATCAACCATATTTGCCTCCTGCAACTCCTCGTCCTCACAGGACTATTATTTCAGAAATTGCTTCGACGTCTGTGCTTGTTGTTGCTGCTAGCCAGTCTGTGCCAACCATGCCTGCCGGGTTCCCGTGGGGAATGCCGCCAAACTTTGTGCCTTAGGGTTATGCTCCGACGTTTGCTTCTATGCCGACATCTAGCCCGATCCTGTCTGTTCCTCCTCCCACTGTGCATACTTTGCCCCGTGTTTAGGAAACCATCTATCACTCTGAGCCATCTGGAGGCCCCGATGTTTATGAGTTGAGAAAGGAATTAAAAACCTTAAGAGGGAAATAATTGTTTGGTAAAAGTGTTTATGAGTTTTGTTTGGTGCCCAACGTCAAGATCCCAGTCAAGTTCAAGGTCCCAGACTTTGAAAAGTATAAGGGGAATACCTGTCCTCTGATCCATCTTGTCATGTATGCTCGCAAGATGTCTACTTAGACAAACAACGATCAGCTACTCATCCATTACTTCTAGGACAGTCGAACTGGTGCTGCACTCAGATGGTATATGGGCTTGGACAATGCTAATGTTCGTACTTTTAATGACTTGGGCGAGGCTTTCGTCAAGCAATATAAGTATAATGTTGATATGGCTCTAGATCGGGATCAGTTGAGATCAATATCCCAGAAAGATAAAGAGACATTCAAGGAGTACGCCCAAAGATGGAGAGAGCTTGCTGCTCAAATTAGCCCACCCTTGGAGGAGAAAGAGATGACCAATACCTTTTTGAAAATCCTGAGTTCATTTATTATGAACGCATGATTGCTAGTGCTCCTACTGATTTCACCGAAATGGTGAACATGGGGATGCGGTTGGAAGAAGGTGTCCGAGAGGGACGGTTATCCAAAGATGAAACATCTTCAAGCAAGAAATATGGTGGTAGTTTCTCCAAAAGGAAGGAAGGGGAAGCCAATGCAGTGTCTGTGGGGAAGCAAAGAAGACCTCTTATGAGGAAGAATTCCCAGTCTCGTCAACATCATTATCAGGTATCATCAGTAATTCTGGTATTTACTAATAACTTAACAAATCAATCAGTTCCTATTCAGTAACAACATCAGCAATAGCCACAATAACGTACCAACTGTAAGACCAAAATTTTGACCCTAAGATCCCTCATGCTATCTCATCATATGCATTGGCATTGGGATCATACCTTGGCATCCTCCTTACCCCTTACTCATTGGGTTTGTTATGGGAGAGATCAACAAGTACCATGTGATTGTATCATACTTGTTATTTTATCATTTACTAACCAAAATATCAAAAATATGTCTTTGCATTTGTCTAACCTTTTTGTAGGTGAGGCACATGATCACCTTTGATCCATCAAGTTCACATTTAGGGTTTAAGACCCTCATTTCTAAGAGCTCAACCAAGGAATGATCCACAATGGCTCTAGGAATCATATATGAATCCCCATGATCTTTACATGTTATTTTGATCAAGATTTCTTCAAGAATTTGGATTTGGTTTGCCTTGGAAACCCTAGTTCATCTAGGTATCTTGTGTAACTTCTTCAACAAGCTTCTTCACCAATTGATCAAATATTTCAAGGGCATCTCAAATTTCATCATCTTATGCATATCTGATCTCCCATGAGTCCAAAAAGTCAATATAATTGCAAGTTTGCAAGGTGGTTGATGGTGGTTGACCAGAGGAATTCATCTAATCAAAATTGGGTTCCCCTAGACCCTATCTCCTACAAATTTCATCATATGAAAATGATTCCAAGAGAAACGTTACTCTAAATGGCATTCCAAACAACTTTTATGTTGAGGTATAGAGCTAGTTTTGCTTGTAAAGTCATTTTTTATGTTGAAAGATTATAGGTCATTTTGTCTAAACCCTAATTTGAAAGTCAACTTCCCAAGGCCATAACTTGCTCAATTTTTATGAGATGATATATTTCCAAGTTGAACAATCAAATTCAAGGTGTCTACTTCAACTTTGATGTTTGTAGTAAGAGCTAATTCAACTTTTATGAGCATGTGATATGAGGATACATTATAGGTCATTTTAGACCAATACCATTGAACAAGTGATTTTCCTCAACTTCAAAAATGCATACCTCATTCATCCCAAATCCAAATGAGGTCAAATTTGTGAACATTTTTATGTTTTTTGAAGGAGCTACAACTTTGATGAAGACACTTTTCTTATTTGGAGCTCACATAAAAAGTTAGCCAAGATGGAATAATTGAACATATGGTTTTTACACTTAGAAATTTTTTTGACATGTTGAAATTTCCAAACTTCCACCTCAAAATTCATCATGATACAAGCTTCAAATGGAAAAGTGTTCAACATAGGAATTGTTCCTCTTGATCTAACCTTTCCAAAGAGTCCAAATTCATTCATTTTGGACAATGTTTGATGGGTTTGCGCATGGTCTAAACATGGCTGTCTCAATTAGAAAGGATCAATCTTCAAACATCAATACACTTTTGCCTTGCATCACAATCCACATTCAGACTCAATTACACTTGCATATGGATTGAATTGAGTAGCTTCATGGGCCTGTACACGCCCATGCAAGCATGCATTTCATTTTGCCAAATTTGGAAACATTTTGAAAGGTGCAAATAGCATTTGGAATTGATGTAAATAAGAGGCCCTTGGCATCAGAAATTGGACCCTTGCGCACCATATTTGCCTCCCACATTTGAAACCCTCAGATTTGAAAGGAAATTCTGAGAAATTTCATTTGAAATTTGAGTTTGAATCTCACTGTTTGGAGATTCAAAAACTCTAGGATCCAAAGCCTTGTACCAATCCTAATCTACTTCTGCAAGCTTCTTGAGCAAGATCAAACACGAATTGAAGCAAGAGAGATCAAGTTCTACACAATATTGAAGGTATTTTTCTAGATTTTTCTTCTCTTCGTGTCTCTCTTAATTCTCATCAATTCTCCTGGACCCTTGGTTGTCTGAAGTCCTACCAATGTAGGCAAGAAGATTAAGTTGCTTTGAGGTCAAATCGAAGCAACTCAGTTCATACACCTCAAAATTCAACTCCATGTATCTCTCAATATACTTGGAGTTAGTTTGAATTGAGGTCAGATTCATGATCAGTGCCATTTTTTCTTTAAGATCATGTCATTCTTTTTCATTTTTGTGATGGTGATGAGAGAACAAGTTCGACCAAGGTCATCAGAGAAGATGACCGGTGGTTTGCTCCGGCGATGTGTTGGACACGTTATGAGCCATTTGATCATTTCAATTTGTTTTAATCCTGAGCAGTCTTTGTGATTACCATTGGTGTAGCGCGCTGACTCGTATGTTTGATGGAACACGCGTTTCAGACCACTTGATCTTCCACCTCAATTAATGAGGAAGATCAATTGGTCCACATTTTTCCAGATTAATTGATTTTAATTTTATTTCCTTTATTTTCGTTAATTCATATTGAATTTAATATTGATCCAAAAAATATGAGAGTTTCACCAAAATTTTTAAAATAAAATCCTCTTTCATTTTCTGAATTAAAATTATTTTTTGGATCATTATTAATATTTTTCATGATTTAATTGATTTTGTGAATATTTTTAATTGTTTAAAAATACTTTTAAGTTTCCAAAAATTCTGAAATTTTTCCTCCAAGGTCCTTTGACTTTGTTTGACCTATGATAAATCTAATGGCCATTTCTTTGGTGTTTTGATGAGGTTTTAGGAAATTGACCAACCATAATTTATTTTAATGCATATTATTATTATTTTTAATTGTTTAAATGCCAAATTAATTGTGTAGAGCCATTTTAATTGACTTTGTGAGTTTGACTTGTGTTGTTGAGCCTTGGTCAAGGTTGATTTGACTTTGCTAGATTAAGATCATTGGATTTAGGGGATTGATGGATTGTACATTCCATCTCCCAAAATGAATGAATGATCTTAATTTGGTAAAAGCCCTCTTTTGACCAATTTGTGTTTGATCCATTCCCCCCTCCCTCTTCATCTCATTCCCCTTCTTTATCCATTCATGACATGGACCTATAATATCTCTATATCCTAAGGTTAGTTGATTGCAAAATCAACATAAGTATGGATGAGATTAGGTCCCCCACTTTGCATATTCTTTTTGTGTGTGGTATACTTCATGAGCATAGTCCATTATACTATGTCTCTAACATGCATTAACACCAAAATTCCATTGCCCGACCTGAAATAGTTGTGACTTCTACGTAAGTCCAATTACGATAGCTTAACATAGCGCTAAATTTTGACACAAAAGGTATAACATTCTAGTTAGTGAGATTGTAAGTCTCGCCTCTTTCAAGGTATTATATGGAAACTTGGCCTTTTTTCCTTCCTTTGGAAGATGTCTTGGTTCAAGGATCCATGCTTGTGATAAGTGGGTTGAGTATTCTCCAAAGAATAACTTAAACAAAAGCAAAGCAAAAGCAATACTAAACTCTAATCAACTAACAACTAACAACTAACATTTAATTTCAAGTCATTTACTTTTAATGCACTTTAATTTTCAAGCCTTATTCATTTGCCATTATTCATACCATTCAAGTTGTTTACTTTTATGTCATTTTCATTTTGTCCACTTGGACCATATTTTGTGATATATTGTGTTTTGTATATACTTGTTTGATTGTGTGGTCTTTTGACCTTAATGTACCTAATAAAGAACAAAAACCTTAAAAAACATTTTGTGTGGACTGTTGGTTTGATCTGAGACTATTGGACTTAGAATTTAGGCAACACTCCCTATGCAAAGGACTTGGACAATGCCAACTTTCATGAAACTAAGTACTTGTGAAGTGAACATTCATCTGATACAACTTTGAAGATCCATTTGAGTTCATCTACAACATGATCATTGTGAAGCTGTGACTTATGCCATCTTTGAAGTCATCTGACACATGGGAAATTATGAAGAAGATCATGGAATTGCTAAGCTTGGATGTGGCTATATTTATTTTATTCCTTGCTCTGCAACTTTCTATTTGTATATTATTTGTTGCTTGATTCAAATATCCAAGGGAAATTTGGGTTTCTATATGACATTCTTGTCTATTGGATTGCAGTCCATTGGTCAAATCTTTTGAACTCTCAAATTTTAAATTTATGCTTAGGATTAGTCTCTTCATCTCCTCCCCACTTATTTAATTTCAAAATCTATCCCTCCTTTTAAAATCTTCTTTGATTGTATCTGTTTTCTAAACTTTGACCATATTGCAAATTAGAAACTTTGGCCTTACGCCATTGCATTTTCAAACTCCCTTTCTTAATCAAACTTGTGAATAAACTTAGCTATACTTGACTTAAAAATTTCAAAAGCCAAAAAGAAATAACACTCATTCAAACCTTTTTTAGGCCCTTGTGCCTTTTGAACTTAAAATTTTGTTAAAAGTAATGCACTCACTTTGAAATTGATACCACAAACTACGAGGTTTTGATCCCTCATTTTTATGTTGGTACGTAGGCATAAGTCCGAAGGCCTTGTCAAACACAAAAATATAATTAATGAATTCGTTTCTCATCCTCACACTCTTTTTATTTGCAAACATCATTTGTACAAAAACACATACGCACACAAAAAAGGTCTCCCTAGGAGTATCTAGGACACTTTGGGTGCTAACAACTTCCCTTTATGTAACCAACCCCGTTACCTGTAATCTCTGGCATTTTATTAGTTTTGATTTGAAAACTTCTTATTTTTGGATTTTGTTCTTACTTTTCCCTTTTCCCTTGGAAACAATAAAAGCGCGGTGGCGACTCTGGTTTTATTGACGTCTAGCTTATCTATAGCTTGATGGTCCTGAATTTACCTCTACAGAAATTAAGTGGCGACTCTGCTGGGGAGTAGTCTCCAGTGGGTTTAGCCTACTTTTTTACGTGTATATAATTGTAGATTTGATTTATGTATATTTGTTTCTGTGATATAATCTGCTTGTTGTGCTTGGTGATCTCTGAGTGGTGAGATAAGTTCTAACCCGAACTTGAGTGCAATTAAGATAGGAGGATGGTATAGTCATGTTCGACTTGTGTGGAGTAGTCCTTAACAAGTTGGCTTGAGACCCATCTACTCAGTGGAGACCCTTTTGGAGTTGGGAATGTCACACAAGTTATTTGTGGTTAGGCATTACTATCTCTAATTTGGGGCCCGAGAAGCTGAGGATCGTAGAAAATTTAACCCCTCTTAGCCTATTTAGGACGTAGTGCGGAGACTGTTCAAGTGTAAACTTGATAACAGTTGTTACACGATACTACACTCAGACGAGTTTCTCTTGAGAATATTATGGGTTGATGAGTCAGTCATCCTAACCTGTAATATCTAATAGATGGAATTAAGACTCTGGGAACTTTTAAGAACATGATCTACAGGTTTTTATCCTTAGTTCACTCCCTTGGGATGGTTCTTACCCAAACTCCATGCTCGTGACTCAGAACAAACCCTTGATTCTTGGTTGATCCAATCAAGTCTTGTGAATATTAATGGAACTTGGGTGTTGATAAGGTGTAAACCCTAATCCACCAAAATGGATGATTGATCTTAATAATAGCTTGATTCATCCCTTGACCTTTGTTTGTTTGCCTTGTGTGTGATCCCTTATTTGTGATTGTTGCATTCATGCATTCATGCGCATCATAACATTCATCACACGAAAATTTCAAGGAACTGAGGTGTTATTTGCAAATATTTTCAGACCATGGATTATGGACGAAGAAACACTAAGAAGTACAGTTTTAGATGTCTCGACTTGAAAGAGTTAAGGAAGCTAGCATCTTTTGTATTAAATCCCTTGGACTTCAAACAATGCCATGGAAGCTTTTGTCTATCTTGTCTGCTAATGTGGTTGAAGGACTTCTGAGTGTTTTGGTTCAATTTTATGACCCTCTCTACCATTGCTTCACTTTTCCGGATTATCAGCTTGTGCCTACGTTGGAGGAGTATGCCCATCTCTTGGGAATACCTGTTTCTAGCAAAGTGCCTTTTAGTGGATTGGAAGAGATTCTTAGATCTCATCTTATAGCTGAAGCTCTTCATCTGAAGAAGTCTGAGATAGAGGCTCATTGAGTGAAGAAAGGAGGATTATTTGGGTTGACTTCTGAGTTCCTCATCAAGGTAGCTACTGCTTTTGCTCAAGCCGGTAGTATGGATGCTTTCGAGGATATCTTTGTGCTACTCATCTATGGTTTGGCTTTGTTCCCTAACATTGACAGTTTTGTTGATGTTAACACCATTAGAATTTTCTTGATTGGGAATCTTGTGCCTACTCTGTTAGGAGATATGTATTTCTCTTTGCATCTAAGGATTTCTAAGGGTGGTGGAACTATTGTCTATTGCATTCCTTTTCTGTACAAGTGGTTTATTTCGCACTTGCCTCAGACGCCTACTTTTGTGGAGAACAAACAATGTCTACGATGGTCTCAGAGACTTATGTCTCTCACTAATGATGATATAGTTTGGTATGATTCTTCATTGAGTGGTTTGGAGATTATTGATTGTTGCGGTGAATTCTCTAATGTTCTCTTATTGGTACATAACGAGGAATTAACTATAACCCTGCTTTTGCTCGTCGTCAACTTGGGTTCCCCTTGAGAGACAAACCTAATAACACTTTGTTAGAAGGTCTTTTCTATAAAGAGGGTAAAGATCCCCAACATTTGAAGCAGAAGATGGTGCATGCTTGGCATAATGTGCATAGGAAATGAAGATCTAAGCTTGGTTTGTGCAATTGTGTAGCTTTGGAAGCTTACACTCTTTGGGTGAAGAAGAGAGCTATGGAGTTCAAGATGTCGTATGCTTGTGAAAGACCTATGTATATGGTTGTAGTTGAGCCATTAACTCTCCCTAACCAAGATGTAGAGGAGTTGGAAGACGCACTCGCCAAGATGAAGCGAGAGAAGGATATGTGGGAAGAGCGTTTCCATGCTTTAAGCCGAAAGCATGAGGAGTTGCAGCTTGAGTCTAAGGACAAAGATGCACTTATTGAGCTACTTGAAGATCGAGTGACAAAGAGACAGAGAGAGCCAGAGGTTTCATCTTCCTCTAGTATGCCTCATCTTTCCGTTGCTTGGAAGAAGATTGTTGACCAGCTTGTCCTCGAGAAGACTCAGATGAAAGATTCTTTTGAGACCGAGATCCGACACATTCAAAGGATGTATGCGCCTACATCCAGATATTCTGACATTGTTGTTAGGGATCCTTAGAATGACTAGTTTCCTTTTCTCTTGTATTTTCATTTGGTTTCTGAAGTTGTACTCAGTGTAATCCTTCCAATTATATATATAAAAGAGGTTTTTTTTTATGGTCATATCAAATTGTTACAATTATTGTTAAATATACATGTATTTGAAAATAATATAGTAAGTTCCTTGAAAATAAAAATAACAATCAAACATTGCATTTCATGCATCATTCGCATAAGCAGGTTTCTCTTTCGCCAGATGTCTCATTGGTGTTTCTTCTGTGCTTCAGCCAAGCTGACTCATCGATACAATACCCGTGCCAATCACTCAAGGATTATGAAGCATCTTGAACAAGAGAACAGAGACCTGAAGGATGAGATTGCCCGTCTGACTGCCATGATGGAGTCAGTCCTAGCTGCTCAGAGCCAGTCTTCCCCAACACCTTCAACTCCTCCTCCTCAGAGGACTGTCATTTCAGAGGTGGCTACCTCTACCATTCCTGCAACCGATGCTCACTTTGCACCCAACATGCCTGCCGGATTCCCGTGGGGAATGCCTCTGAATTTTATGCCTGAAGGCTTTGCGCCTACCTTTGTTCCATGCCGGTATCTAGCCCGGTCATGTCTGTGCCACCGCCTATTGTGCATACTCTACCCCGTCTAGAAGACATTATCTATCATTCTGAGCCGTTTGAGGGCCCTGATGTGTCCGAGAAGATGGACAAGATGAAGGACCAATTCCTTGAGCTGTGCAAGGAGTTGAAAACTTTGAGGGGTAAAGATCTGTTTGGGAAAAGTGCTGCGAAACTTTGTTTGGTTCCAAATGTGAAGATCCCGATGAAGTTCAAAGTGTCTGACTTTGAAAAATATAAGGGGAATACCTGTCCACTTAGTCATTTGGTGATGTACGCCAGAAAGATGTCTACTCAAACCGATAATGATCAATTCTTGATCCATTATTTTCAAGACAGTTTGACCGGTGCCGCTCTGAGGTGGTACATGGGATTGGATAGTGCGAGCATCCGCACGTTCAATGATTTGGGCGAAGCATTCGTGAAGCAGTACAAGTATAATGTTGATATAGCTCCAAATAGAGACCATTTGAGATTATTGTCTCAGAAGGATAAGGAGACATTCAAGGAGTATGTGCAAAGATGGAGAGAGCTTGCTGCTCAGATTACCCCTCCTTTGGAAGAAAAGGAGATGACCAAAAATGTTATCAAGACCCTGAGCTCATTTTACTATGAGAGGATGATCGCTAGTGCTCCCAGTGATTTTACCGAGATGGTGAACATGGGGATGAGACTCAAAGAAGGTGTCCAAGAGGGACGATTATCTAGAGAGGAAGTGTCATCCAACAAGAGATATGGTAATATTTTCAGTAAGAAGAAGGAGAGTGAAGCTAATGCAGTTTCAGTTGGGAGGCAAAAGAGGCCTCACGTAAGAAGAAATCCACCATCCTGTCAACATCATAATCAAGTATCATCAGTAATCCCGATATTTTTAGCTAATCAATCAGCACCAATTCAACAACAACGTCAATAACAACAACCACCATAACAAACAAACACCCACAACAACAACAATACCAACAATCATCAGCAACCAAATTTTGAGAGGAATAAGGTCTCTTTCGACCCAATTTTGATGACATATACAGATTTGTATCTGTCTTTGGTTCTCAAGAACCAGTTGCAACCAAGAAATCCTCCTCAAATTCCTGAACCACTTCTATGGTGGTACAAACCCGATCTCCGTTGTGCTTTTCATCAAGGAGCTCCCAGTCACGATATTGAGAATTGCTACCCCCTCAAGTATGAAGTCCAGAAGCTGGTTAAGAGTGGAATGATGTCTTTTGAAGACCATGCGCTGAATGTCATAGCTAACCCACTACCTGCCCATGGGAATTCATTTGTTAATATGGTGGACGGTTGTCCTGGCGAGTTCAAGGTATTTGATGTATGCTTCGTAAGAAGGTCCTTGGTGACAATGCATAAGGATATTTGTTTGGTTAGAGATTGTGAGCATGATCATGATGGTTGTGCTATTTGCAGTGTCAATCCCAGAGGTTGTATGATTGTGAAGAGAGACATCCAGAGGTTGATGGATGAAGGCTTGATTCAAATTGTTCAATCCCGTCATGTAGATGACGATGTGAATGTTATTGTTCCCATTTTCAAAACTCCTGAGAGAGTAGTTATTCAGTATGATAGCAGCAGCAGTAATAGCATTAACAACAAATCGGTATCGTCGTTAGTTATACGGTTAGCGGGCCCCGTCTCATATGCATTCGATAAGGCTGTCCCATATCAGTATAATGCTACTATGTTGGAAAATGGTCAAGAGGTCCTTTTGCCTACGACCAGTTCTGTTGTAAGCATAACTGATGTTACCAAGGTGACCCGCAGTGGTTGTGTGTTTGGGCCTGTGTTCCCAAAGAATGTGGAGGATGTATCTATTAATAAGAAGGTTGATGTAGCAGTGGTAGAATTTGTTAGTGCTCCAAGGTGTCAGGCTGGTGAATCCAGCGGCTTGAAGTCTAATGATGATGATGAGGTATTCAGACTGATCAAGAAGACCACTTGATCTGCCACCTCAATTAATGAGGGAGATCAAGTGGTCCATGTTTTTCAGATTAATTGATTTTCATTTTATTTCCTTTATTTTCATTAATTCATATTGAATTTAATATTGATCCAAAAAATATGAGAGTTTCACCAATTTTTTTTAAATAAAATCCTCTTTTATTTTCTGAATTAAAATTATTTTTAGGATCGTTATTAATATTTTTCATGATTTAATTGATTTTCTGAATATTTTTAATTATTTAAAAATACTTTTAAGTTTCCAAAAATTCTGAATTTTTTTCTCCAAGGTCCTTTGACTTTGTTTGACCTATGATAAATCTCATGGCCATTTCTTTGGTGTTTTGATGAGGTTTTAGGAAATTGACCAACCATAATTTATTTTAATGCATATTATTATTATTTTAATTATTTAAATGCCTAATTAATTGTGTAGAGCCATTTTAATTGACTTTGTGAGTTTGACTTGTGTTGTTAGGCCTTGGTCAAGGTTGATTTGACTTTGCTAGATTAAGATCATTGGATTTAGGGGATTGATGGAATGTACATTCCATCTCCCAAAATGAATGAATGATCTTAATTTGGTAAAATTCTTCCTTTGACCAATTTGTGTTTGATCCATTCCCCCCTCCCTCTTCATCTTATTCCCCTTCTTTATCCATTCATGTCATGGACCTATGATATCTCTATATCCTAAGGCTAGTTGATTGCAAAATCAACATAAGTATGGATGAGATTAGGTCCCCCACTTTGCATATTCTTTTTGTGTGTGGTATGTTTCATGAGCATAGTCCATTATACTATGTCTCTAACATGCATTAACACCAAAATTACATTGCCCCGTCTCAAATAGTTGTGACTTCTACATAAGTGCAATTACGATTGCTTAAAACAACACTAAATTTTGACACAAAAGGCATAGCATTCTAGTTAGTGATATTGTAAGTCTCCCCTCTTTCATGGTATTGTATGGAAACTTGGTCTTTTTCCTTCCTTTGGAAGATGTCTTGGTTCAAGGATCCATGCTTGTGATAAGTGGGTTGAGTGTTCTCCAAAGAATGACTTAAACAAAAGCAATCCTAACCTCTAATCAACTAACAACTAACAACTAACATTTAATTTCAAGTCATTTACTTTTGATGCACTTTAATTTTGAAGCCTTATTCATTTGCCATTATTCAGACCATTCAAGTTGTTTACTTTTATGTCATTTTCACTTTGTCCACTTGGACCAAATTTTGTGATATATTGTGTTTTGTATATACTTGTTTGATTGTGTGGTCTTTTGACCTTAATGTACCTAATAAAGAACAAAAACCTTAAAAAACATTTTATGTGGACTGTTGGTTTAATCTGAGACTATTGGACTTATAATTTAGGTAACACTACCTATGCAAAGGACTTGTCCAATGCCAACTTTCATGA
Source organism: Lathyrus oleraceus (assembly GCF_024323335.1). NCBI lineage: Eukaryota > Viridiplantae > Streptophyta > Magnoliopsida > Fabales > Fabaceae > Lathyrus > Lathyrus oleraceus. The sequence goes on from NC_066580.1 coordinate 352,224,223, forward strand.
AACCAAGTACTTGTGAAGTGAACATTCATCTGATACAACTTTGAAGATCCATTTGAGTTCATCTGCAACATGATCATTGTAAAGCTGTTATTTTGAACCTGTGACTTATGCCATCTTTGAAGTCATATGACACATGGGAAATTATGAAGAAGATCATGGAGTTGCTAATCTTGGATGTGGGTATCTTTATTTGATGTCTTTCTCTTCATCTTTCTATTTGTGTATTATTTGTTGCTTGATTCAAAAATCCAAGGGAAATTTGGGTTTCTATATGACATTCTTGTGTATTGGATTGTAGCCCATTGGTCAGATGTTTTCAACTCTCAAATTTTAAATTTATGCTTAGGATTAGTCTCTTCATCTCCTCCCCACTTATTTAATTCCAAAATCTCTCCCTCCTTTTAAAATCTTCTTTGATTGTATATGTTTTCTAAACTTCGACCATTTTGCAAATTAGAAACTTTGGCCTTATGCCATTGCATTTTCAAACTCCTTTACTTAATCAAACTTGTGAATAAACTTAACTATACTTGACTTAAAAATTTCAAAAGCCAAAAAAAACTAACACTCATTCAAACCATTTTTAGGCCCTTGTGCCTTTTGAACTTAAATTTTTGTGAAAAGTAATACACTCACTTTTAAATTGATACCATGAACAACGAGGTTTTGATCCCTCATTTTTATGTTGGTACGTAGGCACAAGTCCGAAGGCCTTGTCAAACATAAAAATATAATTAATGAATTCTTTTCTCATCCCCACACTCTTTTTATTTGCAAACATCATTTCTACAAAAACACATATGCACACATAAAAGGGCTCCCTAGGCGTACCTAGGACACTTTGGGTGCTAACACCTTCCCTCTGTGTAACCAACCCCTTACCTGTAATCTCTGGCATTTTACTAGTTTTGATTTGAAAACTTCTTATTTTTGGGTTTTGTTCGTACTTTTCCATTTTCCCTTGGAAACAATAAAAGCGCGGTGACAACTCTGGTTTTATTGACGTCTAGCTTATCTATAGCTTGATGGTGATGAATTTACCGCTACATCAACTACAACAACAACAACAATCATCATCATAATTTTGAGAGGAAGAAGGTCTCTTTGACCGTATTCCAATGACTTATGCTGAATTATATCCTTCTTTGGTTGTCAAGAATCTGATTCAACCAAGAAATCATCCACATACTCCTGAACCTTTGCCATGGCGGTTCAAGCCTGATCCGCACTGTGCTTTTCATCAGGGAGCTCTCGACCATGACATTGAAAACTATTATCCATTGAAGTATGAGGTTCAAAAGCTGATTAAGAGAGGTATAGTGTCCTTTAAGGACCAAGCACTTAATGTCAAAGCCAATTTGTTGCTTGCTCATGGCAATGCTTCTGTGAACATGGTAGATGGTTGTCCTTGGAATTTCAGGGTTTGTGATGTTTGTCATATTTGTCAATCGTTGGTGGAGACTCATAGGGATCCGTGCTTGGTTAGTGATTGTGAACACGACCATGATGGTTGTGTTAACTGTAGTGTCAATCCTAGAGGATGTGTAATTATCAAGAGGGATATTCAGAAACTGATAGATAAAGGTGTTATTCAAATTCACCAATCCAGGTATATGGGGAATGATGTAAATGTTATCGTGCCAGTATTCAAGACCCCCGAGCGGGTAGGTATTCAGTTCGTCAGCAATAAGATTATTAATAGATCGGTATCGCCGTTGGTTATACGGTTAGTGGGCTCCATCCCCTATTCATCTGATAAAGTTGTACCTTATAAGTACTATACTACCATGATTGAGAATGGGCAAGAGGTTCCTCTTCCCACTGCAAATTCAGTGGTAAGCATTGCAGATATCATTAAGGTGACTCGTAGTAGTCATGTTTTTGGTCTTGTATCTCCTAGTGTGGAAGATGTTGCAGTGGGTAAGAAAGCAAATGTTCCTGTAGTTGATCTAGTTAATGCTCTAACTTGTCAGTTTGGTGAATCCAATGAGTTGAAGATTAATGATGATGATGAGGTTCTACGTCTGATTAAGAAGAGTGACTTCAACATTAAGCAGCCGCTCCAAACGCCATCAAAGATTTCTATGTTATTATTATTGATGAACTCCGAAGCGCATAGAGAGGCTTTGCAGAAAGTGTTGGAGCAAGCCTACGTAGAGAACGATGTTACTGTGGATCAGTTTGACCATATTTTAGCCAACATTACTTCATGTAATAACCTGAGCTTGAGATGGATATTTTTTCCCTAAATGAAAAAATATTTTCTTTAGAAAGTAATAGCTCTGCTTTGAAAAACAAAACTTTAAAACTAGAGGAAGATATAATCTTAGAAGCTTCTGGTACTGATTGCATCATCAAATATGGCAAATCATTTTAGTACTTTCTGGCTAAAAGCATAAATAGAAGCAAAATGACTTCATGATCTATGGAGTTCGCATAAATTGTAAGAAAGGTCTAGGTTGTACATAAATTGGAAAACCTAACGAAAGTCAGAAGGTAAAACCGAAACCTCTTTATGAGAATTTCGTGTCGGTTGACACTGAGCTTGATTATTATGCACAAACATAGAAACTTGCATAGACACATAAGATCAGGCATAAATTCCCCTTTATTATCTTGCTGCATAAAAACCTAAGGTTGTAAAAAACTCTTGGAGAACTAACAAAGCAGGACCCAAAAAGTGGGTGTAGCGGTAAATTCACGACCATCGAGTTATGGATAAACTTCGACATCAATAAAACCAGAGTCGCCACCGCGCTTTTATTGTTTCCAAAGGAAAAGGGAAAAGTACGAACAAAACCCAAAGATAAGAAGTTTTCAAATAAAAACTAATAAAATGTCAGAGATTACATGTAAGGGGGTTGGTTACATAGAGGGAAGGTGTTAGCACCCAAAGTGTCCTAGGTACTCCTAGGGAGCCCTTTTTTATGTGTGCATATGTGTTTGGTATAAAATGATGTTTGAGAAAAATAGAGTGTGAGGATGAGAAAATAATTCATTGATTATATTTTTGTGTTTGACAAGTCCTTCGTACTTGTGCATACGTACCAACATAAAAATGAGGGATCAAAACCTCGTAGTTCGTGGTAACAATTTCAAAGAGTGAGTTGCTTTTAACAAAAGGTTAATGAGAAAGGCACAAAAGGCCAAAAAGTTTGGATTTGGTTATTAGTTCTTTTTGTGTTTTTATATTTTAAGTCAATATGATTAGATTTATTTACAAGTTTGATTTAAGAAGAAGAAGTTCAAAAATTAAATGGCATAAGGCCAAAGTTTCTATTTGAAATAAGGTCTAAGTTCGAAATTACAAGCAAATAAATTTTTTGAAAAGGGGGAGAGATTTTGAAATTTAAGAAGTGGGAGGATATGAAGAGACTAATCCTAAGCATAAAATTAAAAGTTTAGAGTTGAAAAGATCTGACCAATGGGATGCAATCCAACAAACAACAATGTCATATAGAAAACCCATTTTCCCTTTGGACTTTGGATCAAGCAATAATCAATCAGGCATTTAGAAATATCAGACATCATGAAGATCAAGGTATCAAATAAAGATAGCCACATCCAAGCAAGAAAATCCCATAGCTAGCAGTCTTCTTTGTCTTCTCATGTATCAGATGAAATACTCCTTGAATCAATTCAGAATAAAACATTAGACACAAGATCAAAATAACAGTTTGCATCAAGACAATGTAGCAAATGAACTCAAACACATCCCAAGACTTGCATCAGATGAAGGCTTAGTTCATAATAACTTGATTTCAGAATGTTGGCATTAGCCAAGTCCTTTTTGCACAGGGAAAGTTGTCTAGTTCTAAGTCCAGAAGTTCAGATCAAGGTTAACAGTCCACCAAACATTTTTTAAGGTTTTTGTTGTTTATTAAGTGTTTTAAGGTCCTAAGACCACAAACAAAATCAAAAGGCGCAAACAAAATATAATCACAAGATATGGCTCAAATGAACAAAGTGAAAATGACATAAACATAAACAAGTTAAATAAAATGTAAATGACAATGAATGATAAATGACTAAAAATTAAATTGCATAAAGTAAATGACTTGAAAGTAAAGCAATATTAATAAAAGTTAGTCAAGATTAATGGAATGTCAGTGGTGTTTTTGCTTTTAATTGATTAAGTCATTCTTTGGAGAACACTTAACCATCTATTCACAAGCATGGATCCTTGAACCAAGACATCTTCCATAGGAAGGAAAAAAGGCTAAGTTTCCACACAATACCATGAAAGATGGGAGACTTGCAATCTCACTTTCTAGAATGCTATTCCTTTAGGGTCAAATTTAGCTCTATGTTAAGCAATCATAATTGGACTTATGTAGAAGTCACAACTATCTGAGGCCGGGCAATAAAAATTTAGGTGTTAATGCATGTTAGAGATTTGGTATAATGAACCAAACTCCTAAAACATACCACACACTAAAAGAAAAGATCAAAAGGGATGGACCTATCTCATCCATACTTGTATTGGTTCATCTGACACAAGGTCATTGATGAACCAATTAGCCTTAGGACATTTGAGATTTCATTGGTCAATGAAAGGAATGTGGAAGAATAGGGACGAGGATGAAGGGGGAGGGGAAAGAGAGAAATACAAATTGGTCATGGGAGGAGTTTTATCAAATTATAATCATTCATTCATTTTGGGAGATGAAATGTACATTTCATCAATCCCCTAAATCCAATGATTTTAATCCAACAAAAGTTAAATCAACCTTGACCAAGGCCCAAACAAATAGTCAAACATCACAAGACCATAAAAATGACTTAACATATTTTTTTACACATTTAATCAATTAAAAATAAAATTAAAAATGCATTAAAATACAAATTAATTTGGTCAAAACCTAAAACCTCTACAAAACACTAAATAAATGGCCAAGAGATTTATCCTAGGTTAAACAAGGTCAAAGGACCTTAGACAAAAAAATTTATGATTTTTGAAAAGTCAGAAGTATTTTTAAACAATTAAAAATATGCACAAAAACATTTAATTCATGAAAAATATAAAAATTAATCCAAAAAATAAGTTTAATTCATAAAATGAAAGGGAAAAATATTTAAAGATTTTTGGTGAAAGTCCCATATTTTTTGGATTAAAAATGAAATTATTATGAATTAAACAAAATAAAGCAATTAAATGAAAAATTAGAAAATACAAAAAAACAAGGGCCATCAGATCTCCCTCATTAATTGAGGTGGCAGATCTGATGGCCACGCGCGCGCTATCCACCAAAAACCTGAGTCAAAGCGCCACACGCGTGGTAATCACAACCAAGAGCCAAGATTAAAATGTTTGGTCCAGATCAGATGGCTTGGGACTTACCGACGCACCACGGGGCCCTAGCTCCGGTCATCTTCTCCGGTGATCACCACCAGATTGGTCCAACCTCAACTCCATGAAAAATAAAAAACAAGGACACTATTTCAAATAGAAAATGCTCAAGAGCTCGAATTTGGCCTCAATTTTCTCCAATTCCAAGTATATGAATAGACACAAGGATTTGAATGTTGAGGATCATGAACTACGTTGCTTCGATTTGACCTCAAAACAAAAAGTCACAGAATAATAAAGAATTGAGAGAGAATCGAAGAGATGAAGTTTCTGAAATTTCACCTTCGAGTAGCTTCAATTCAGCTTGATCTTGATCTGGATTTGCTTGATTCCTCCTCCTCTTCCTTGTTGTGATCAATTGAGATGGAAAGGGCAATGAATTCTTGGAGTTTGAACTTCAAAACAGAAGGTGAAATTCAAACTCGATTTCAATGAAATCCTCAAGAAATTCTATGGTGTGAGGGTATGATTTCTCTTGGCAAAGCTTGGGCAAGGTGTTGTTCTCATTTCTGAAGCCATGGGCTTGTTTAAATAGGCAAGGGAATTGATTTTTGCACCACTTGAAATTTTACCAAAATTGGAAACCAAGTTGCATAGATGCATGGGCAATGATTTGGGCCTAAGTAATGATTCAATCCATCTACAATTCGTGTGCAATTGATGATGAAGTCATTACATGGAAGTATGCAAAGAGGAATGATCACTTGAATTCAAAACTTACCAAAACAAATCCCACAATGGAGCCATGCGCAAGTCCCTCTATTTTGAACCAAATGAGATGATCTTTGACTTTTTGGAAAGGTGAGATTAAGGGGAACAACTTTTATGTTGAACACTTTTCCATTTGGCGCTTGGATCATGATGAATTTTGACGTGGAAGTTTGGGAAACCAAACATATTTGAAAATTTTCTAAGTACTAAGCCAAATGTTCACTTCTTCCACCTTGAATAACTTTTGTTATGGACTTCAAATGGAATAAGTTCCTTCATAAAAGTTGTATATCTTTCAAACCTCTTCATTTTGGTAACAAATTTAACCTCATTTGGATTTGGCATGAAGGAGTGATGCATTTTAGAAATTCAGGAAAATCACTTGTTCAATAGTAATGGCCCAAAGTGACCTATAACGTTTCCTCTTGGGACATGCATTTGAAAATTTATTTTGAACTTATTAAAAACATCAAAGTTGAAAAGAACATCTTGAATTTTATCATGTAACTTTAATGGCTTTAATCTTATAAAAATTGAGCAAGTTATGGTCCTTGGAAGTTGACCTCATAACAAGGGTTCAAACAAAATGGCCTATAATCTTTCACCATAAAAAATGAATTTCCAAGCACAAATATCTCTTGACTTCAACATGAAAGTTGTTTGGAATGTCATAAGAAGTAACGTATATCTTGGAATAATTTTCATATGACAAAAATTGTAGGAGATATGGTCTAGGGAGCCCCAGTTTTGACTAGTTGACTTTCTCTGGTTAACTACCATGAACCATCTTGCAAACTTGACATTATCTTGATATTTGGGACTCATGTATGATCATGTATATCTAGGATGATGTAATATGAAGTATACCTTGAAGTATGAAGAAACTTACTGAGGAAGTCACATAAGATACCTAGATGAATTAGGGCTTCCAAGGCAAACAAGCTTCAAACTCTTGATGATTTCTTGATCAAAATGATATGTGAAGACCATAGGGATATATATATATATATATATATATATATATATATATATATATATATATATATATATATATATATATATATATATAATGTCTAGAGACAATGTAAATCATATCTTGATTGATCTCATTGCATTGAGGGTCTTAAATCCTAGATATGAGCTTGATGGAGCATGGGTGATCACACACACTACCTGCAAAAGGAACAAACTATACATTGACATATTTTTGGTATTTTGGTTAGTAAATAATGAAAAACAAAGTATGATACAATCAAAATGTGCTTGGTGACCTCTCCCAATGCAAATCCAATGAATATGGAATAAGGAGGATGCTAAGGTGTGATCCTTAAGCCAATGCATATTATGAGATAGCATGAGGGATCTTAGGATCAAAATTGGGTTCTTACAGCTGCCCCTATTTAAGGACATTCTAACTGAGGATGTGAAGGTTAAAATCTTCGTATCAACTCAGTAGAATGGACTTAAATAACAACATCTAGAAACGAATTTTGGCCCCTAAGAGACCTCATGATGCATATGATATGAATGTTAAAATAATCTTTGTGGGGAAAATATTTCCACAAAGGAAAAGAATACAGAGAGACTGAAAGTCCACAGGAGCAAAATGCATTCCGTAAGGAACACTCACTGGGGGGACATAGACTTTGGGGGATAAAAGTGTTATGCGTAGGCCAGGTTATGACTTAAAAACTATCGGAGATACGAGAAGAATTCCATGAAAATAGATCAACGGAAGGAATCAATTAGGGATAAGGGAAAATCTTCACGAGAGACGGGTAAATAAGAACAAAACTGCAATACTCGAACCAAATAGGGGTTTGACGACTTCACTAAGGAAATATGCACCAAACTCAACTGGGGAAGAATGAACTTCAACGCAAGAGTACCAGAAGTATATTATCTATTACCGGTTTGTAAGACCCTAATTTTGACCCTAAGTTCCCTCATGGCATCATGTCATTACACAAGTGCATTGCCTCAAGGATCATAGCATGTTTCGCTCCTTAACCCTAGGATTGGGACTAGTGTGAGTGGTTTGAGACCACCAAGCATGATTGTATTGTATATTATTTCTTTTCTTATTTGATTGCTAACCAAAAGCACAAAAATATATCACTAACTCTTTTTGTTTTGAAGCTCAAGTGATCATGTGCTCCAATGCTCCTAAGCTCAATGAAATGGCTAGATCAAGATGAGAAAAAGCATGACAATGGTCCACAAAGCTCCTAATCATCATATATGTCTCCCAAGTATCTCAATTTACCAATTTGATCAAGATAACCCAAGGGGCTTGAGGATTGTTTCCCAAGGAAACCCTAATTTCAATGTGCTTTGACTATGCCTTGCCCATGAAGCAATCTCAACCTCTGATCAAATTTAATCAACGGAAGTTCTTTCATTCATCATTTTATGCATATATGAGCCTATTTTAGAATCCTCAATCATTTATTCATCAAGATTGGAAGTTTGGCCTTGAGAAGTTGACCAGTCAAGTCATCTGACTAAGCTGAGTACCATTGAGATATAACTTTTGATGTGTTTGTCAAATGAAGATGACCCCTAGAGAAAAAAATGTTCTTAAGAACCATATGAACAACTTTCATGTTCATCATAAATCCATTTGAAACTTGGAAGGTCATCATTCATTTCAAAACATTATAGGTCATTTTGACTGAAACCCTAATTTTGGGTCAACTTACCAAGGGCATAACTTCCTTAATTTTTAATGATTTTGAGGTGAGACCAAATGCATTGTAAAGTTTGAGATGTCTACTTCAAATGTTATGTTGGACAAAATTTCATAATCATAAAATAAATACATGTGATAATACAAAACATTATAGGTCATATTGGACCTAATTCATTGAATTCGAAAAAAGTACCCAACTTCAAATGCCCATAACTTTGTCATAGAAAATCCAAATTATGCAAAATTTTAGTCTAAATTGATCATCTTGAAAAGATATATAATTTTGATGTTGGAGGTTTTTCATTTGAAGCTTGCATCATGAAAATAAAGGGGTTTGATTAAGCTTGCTTTTGGTGAAATTTTTCAAATGTGACTTAAACATGTTTTGTACTTGGATCATCCATGCCAGTTTTCATTAATTTCCAAATGCCAAATGAATTTTTTCCCAACATGACTTTTGTTCCTTATATCAAGGGCTTTGCAACCATTACTCACAATGCTCATTTGGACTTACCATTTGGGATTTTCGAAGACCTTTCCATTTATGTGCATTTTGGTATTCCATGTTATAACTTGGTATGCAAGCTGATTCCATTTCAAATGCACGTCCAAATGATTAAATGTGATCTCAGCAAGATATTTCATCCATCATTGGGCCTGCTACACGCTTGCACAGGCCCATGCAAGCAAATTTCAAATGCCATGCACATGAAAGAAGCGTGGGATTCAGCTACCTTGAGCTATAAATAAAGGTTCCCTCTCATTCGTTTGAAAACCTTTTGGAGATCTGAATTGCTGCAGCATTGAAACCATAGCCATACCAAAGGAATTTGTTCAAATTTTTTCTCACTTTCGAGCTTGAAATTCAGCATCATTAGCTGATCTTCAAAGCTTAATTCCTTAGCCTTTCACTTCCACTGCATCCCTAGAGCAAAGAGGAGCCAAGATCTTGAAGGTTTCATGGGCAGAGGTGCTTTAATTCAGAGGTATACATTCAAATTTTTTGGATCTAGAACTTTCAATTCAATGTAGTATCCTTGTGTTTGTGTGGTTTTCTGAAGTCCTCACACTTGAGGCAAGCTTGTGATGCTTTCAATTTTCCATTTCATGAACTTTTAGTTTGAATACCATGATCTTCCACTTCACATTTCTCTCAATATAAGAAGAGTGAGGAAGATCCATGTTTACAATGGTGATCTCCATCACACGAGCTTTATTTCCATGACTTTGTTTTTAATTTTTATTAAGTTTCATTTTCCTGCAACTGGTGGCCGGAGGTTGTTGTTTCACCGGAGAAGATGATGGTTTCCACCACCATCACCATGTGTGCACCTTCACATCCCTTGGATTTGGTTCTCACATTTTAATCGTGTGCATCCATTATGTTTACTTTATTTAATTCATGTTGTCACGCGTTTGACTTGGATGCACGCTGTGCCCTCATATCTGAGCCATTAATCCTTGCCACGTCAATTAATGAGTTGTATCACGCGGCTGTGGTTTTTTCCATTTATTCTATTTTCTTTTATTTTCAGTTAATTCAATTGATTTTCAAAAATTCATAAAAAAATTCATTTGAAGTCATAAAAATATGAGACCAATTCCAAAAAAATTCTTGAAAAATCTAGTTTCATATTTTGATTTTTAATTATTTTTGTGACTTCATTTGATATTTTTATGGATTATTTGATTTTTAATAGTTTTAATTCATTTTAAAATACTTTCTGACTTTTGTAAAATCAAAAATATTTTCATAGCATTTATGGATCATGATAAGTCAATGAAAAATAGTCTCATCAATTTTTTATTTGATTTGAGATTTATTTGAGATTTTAATTCATATTGTGCTATTTTTTATTGTTTTAATTGTTTTTAATTACTTTCTGATTTCAAAAAATTGTTGAGAAAATCAGTCAAAGTTTGTTTGACTATGTTGAACCTATGAGAATTTAATTGGACTATTTGAAGTTGATTTGAATTGAATTTGAGGTTTGAACTTATTTGTTAATTTTTTTTCCCTTTTTTTTTAATTCAAAAAATACCAAAAAAATATTGTTGACTTGTCGACTTGTTATCTTTATTTCTCTTCTGTTTGGTGTTAGTTGATGTTGATTTGATTCACATTTGATCAATTGGATTTGGTTGTGGTCTTATTTTCCCCTCCCTTTCATCTTCATCCCATTCTTTCCATCAATGGCCAATGAGTTAAGTTCTTATGGTTGGTCTTGACAAATGAGAGGTTTAACCTTCTTTGATCCAAACCAAACTCAACTTGATCCATGATCAAGTGAGTTGTTTTGTGTCCAAGATAGGTTGCTTCTTGGTCAAGCAAATAACCTAAAGACAATACAAGGCCCTTCCCCTTTTGTTTTGGCATGACAAGTTTATGGAGCTTGGCTTACTAGTCATGATCTCTAACTTGTGTTCTTTGCCTATGTTTTTATTGGCCGACCTCAGATAGGTGTGACTACTACATTAGTCCACTTACGATTACTTAACATAGTGCTACATTGTCTTATGACAAGCTAACATAACTTTGCTAACTACTAACTTTAATTTGAGAATTTAATTTCTGTCATTTACTTTTAATGTCATTTATTTCTTGCTCATTATTCTTATTGATTTTCACTTTGCTCACTTTAGCACATATTTTATGTTTGTGTCATTTTTCTTTTGCTCATTTGAGCCTATTTATTGTATATAAATATATTGCTATCTTGTGTTTGCTTTGTGCTTGTTTGGTGTGAACCAAATGCAAAAGGAGAAAGGACTTAGAATTAGGACTTACCTATGCTTAAAGGAGTCCAAGAGCAATTAGGCCTCATGCCTTTAGAATGCTAAATTTATTGGAGAGCAACTAGGCCTCATGCCTTTAGAATGCTAAAACTCAATGTTGATCTCAAAGGACTTCTCCTTCAAATTATTCTTTGTCCATTCCCCTTATTGTGTTGTGAACCTTTTGATGTTTGCTCTTGTGTGATAGGGATCCCATCTTGAGATTGTGAAAAGAGGACCATTGTCATGAGTAACCAAGTTAAGAGACAAGCCAAATGGAGATCCTAGGAGCTTGAATTCAATTGTGTGATTGCTCTTTATTTGCTAAGTCCAAAGGAAAGGAGCATCTTGAATCATCTCTATGATTTCAAAAAAAGGAACTCCAAGGGTTTTTTTCTTTCCCCTCTTATCTTTGTATGCTTTAGGACTAGCCCTTCTCTTCTTCTCCCCACTCTAACCAAGCCAAAAATCATTTTCTAAACATTGAATTTGTTTCAAATTAGAAACCTAGGCCTTAAGCCTTTGACTTTTCAAAACCATTTTCACCAATACTTATTGTGCATAAATCTTAATCCAACTTTGACTTCATTTTGTAAATAAATCTAACTTGTAAATATAACTTACTTCAAGTTGTTTTTGTGGTTCTAATGGCCACTTGTTAAAAAAAATTCATAAACATTAGTCATAGGTTTGAGTTATCATAGTGGTTGATGTAAATCTCACCTCATCCTTAGTGATTGGATTATAAGTCTTTCATGCTTATTATAGGGTTAACCCCTCACTAGCATGTTGAAGCCTTCCTCACATGGTGGATCGTTGGTTTAGGTTGAGTTTTCTCCCTTTGATAACAAAAGACCTTAAGGCTTTTGATCAAATCAATTCACCAATCTTTAAGATTTTTACCCCGAATTACGAGGTTTTGATCCTCCTTTGTGATGGTACGTAGGCAATGGGTTCATCCATTCAAACAACAAAATTTGTAAATATAATCTATTCTTTTCTCATCCCTCCAATCTTTTGTACAAATATTTTCACAAATACCAACCTACAACACATATTTGCAAAAAGGGTTCCCTTAGAGTACTAAGGATGTTTTGGGTGCGTAAAACCTTCCCATTTCATAACCAACCCCCTTACCTAGATCTCTGACATTTTTATTAGTTTTTGATTTGAAAAACTTCTTACTTGGATTTTGTTCGCTTTTTAGTCTTTCCTTTGGATAAATAAAAGTGCGGTGGCGACTCGAATTGTATGTTTACTTTTGGACTCTGCTGGGGATATAAATTCTCTAGTGGGTTTTGCCTACTTTTTGCTTATGTGTGTTGTATGTTTATATTTATTTATGGCATATTTTTTGTGCAAATTTGGGATGAATGTATTGTTTGTAATGTATGAATTGCTTGATATATTAATTGCTTGTATGCTTGGTGGTTTCTTGTGAGATGAGTTTTATACCCGAACTCGAGTGCATTTATGATAGGAGAACGACATAGTCTTGTTGACTTGTATGGAGTTATTCCTTAATTTGCAAGCCCATTCACTTGGTGGAGGTCTTGTTGGGATCAATAATGTCACACGAGTAGTCGTGGTTAGGCATTACTCTTTTCAATAGGAACCTTAGAAACCAAGGACCTTAGATACCTAGCCCATCTTGGCCTATTTTAGGACGTAGTGTGAAGGTCGTTCAAGTGTAAGATTTGAGGAGATTGTTACGCGATACTACACTCATAAGAGTTCCTCTTGAGAATATTTTTGGAGGACGAGTAGTCGTTTTATCCGATAATATCCGAAAGATGGGATGATGACTATGGGAACCTTTTTAGAACATGATTGTCAGGTTTAACCATAGTATACTCCCGTTGGGTGGTTCTTAACCGAGACTCCATGCTCGTGAATCTCAACAAACCCTTGATTCGCGGTTGATCCGTTCTCGTATATCCTCAATATCAATGGAACGTGGGTGTTGATAAGGTATAAACCATAATCCACCAAAATGGATGATTGATATTGACGATGACTTGAGCCATCCCGTGACCTTTGTGTGGTGTGACTTGCTTGATCCTTGAGTGTGTTTGTTGCATCCATGCATTCATGCATTCATTCGCATCCATGTCATCAACAATAAAGATTTTACAAGGAACTTAAGAGGCCTATTTGCAAATTTTCAAACATGGATAAGCAAAGAAGGAATACGAAGAAGTACAGTTTTAGACAACCCGACTTGAAAGAGTTAAGGAGTTTGGCATCTTATGTATTAGAGCCTTTGGAGTTCAAAGCTCGCCATGGGAAGCTTCTGTCTATTCTTTCTACCAAGGTGGATGAAGGTCTGATGAGTGTGTTGGTGCAGTTGTACGATCCTCTATATCGGTGCTTCACTTTTTCGGATTTCCAACTTTTGCCTACACTAGAGGAGTATTCCTATCATGTGGGTATACCTATTCTTGATCAGTTGCCGTTTAGTGGTTTAGAGAAGATTCCGTCTTCTCAAGAGATTGCTGACATGCTTCATATGGATGTATCCGACATTGTTGCCAATATGACTACCAAAGGTGGAATTCAAGGTCTCCCGTCTGATTTCCTGATTGCCAAAGCTACCTTGTTTGGGAAGGCCATGAATAAGGAAGCTTTTGAAGCCATATTTGTACTCCTCATCTATGGGCTAGTGTTATTTCCTAACATCGACAATTTCATGGATGTGAACGCTATTAGGATTTTCTCTTCTCTTAATCCCATTCCAACTCTGTTGGGTGACACTTATTTCTCTTTGCATATGAGGAATGCAAAGGGTGGTGGTTCCATTGTGTGTTGTCTGTCTCTGTTATACAAGTGGTTTATTTCGCACTTGCCTCAGACGCTTGCCTTCAAGAAGAACAAGGGATGTCTACGGTGGTCCACGAGACTTATGTCTCTCACTAATGATGATATCTCTAGGTACAATCGTGTTTGTGATGGCGTTCAGATTATTGATTCTTGTGGTGAGTTTTCCAATGTGCCTCTTCTTGGTACATGTGGTGGAATTAACTACAACCCTATTTTGGCTCGTCGTCAGCTTGGGTTCCCCTTAAAGGATAAACCTAACAACATTTCGTTGGAAAGCTTGTTCTTTCAAGAGGGTAAAGATCCCCAAAACTTGAAGGATGGGATGGTCCACGCCTGGCGCAAGGTTCATAGGAAAGGGAGGAATGAGCTTGGTCCGAAGAATTGTGTTGCTTTGGAGCCTTACACCTCTTGGGTAAGGAAGAGAGCTCTTGAGTACCGCATTCCGTACGAATATCCGAGACCAACCCCTATGGTTATGGTTGGGCCTTCAACCCTCCCTAACCAAGGAGTAGAAGAGTTGAGAGACGAGGACCGTTCGCGTGCTTGGGTTCGTGAGCGTGAGGAACTCCTTCAGCAGCTCAAGGATACGGATGCAGTGATAGAGTTTCTGGAACACCAGGTTATTGATGAGCCTGATGATGTGGTTACTTCTCTCCTTCCTCACTCGTCTAGGTTTTGGAAGAGGAAGTATGATCAGCTTTCTAAGGAGAAGGCAGACATGGAAGCAGCTTATGGGAGAGAGGTGAAGAGGCTTCGTGCGACTTATCTTCCGAACTCGAAGGCTTTGGACGATTGCTTCCAGGGCTCCATAGGATGTTTATTCTCCTTTTTTCTTGTATTGTGTTTGGTTACCAAGACTTTACTACTTCTTTGGTGTAAAAACTTTCCAAATATTATTGCTATGAGTATTCCATATGTGTCTTAAAAAAGTTCAATATTTTTTAAACATTTGCAAATAAATCTTTATAAAGTTCCTTTGGTAAAAAACAAATCATGTGCACAAGCATTGCATGCATCATATGCATAAGCAGGTTTTGGTTCCGAGCTCTTGATCAGTGGTTTAACTCTTTGCTCTTCATTTATTTTGAAGACAAGCTGACGCACTGGTATAACACCCGAGCAAATCATCAGAAGATCATGGAACACCTCGAACAAGAGAATAGGGACCTGAAGGAAGAGATTTCCAGACTGTCTGCCATGATGGAGTCAGTCCTTGCAGCGCAAAGTCAAGCTTCACCAACTCCTGCAACTCCTCCCGCAAGGACTGTCGTCTCCGAAGTGGTAACCTCAACAGTGCCTGCTGCCACCGCCCACTTCGCTCCTAGTATGCCTGCTGGATTCCCTTGGGGAATGCCATTTTACCAGAGGGTTTCGCTCCCACCTTTGCCTCTATGCCGACATCTAGCCCGGTCCTGTCTGTGCCACCTCCCGTTGTGCACACTCTCCCTCGTGTAGAAGACACCATTTATCATTCCGAGCCATCTGAGGGGCCGGACGTATATGAGAAAATGGATGAAATAAAAGATCAATTCCTTGAGCTGCGCAAGGAACTAAAGACTTTGAGAGGTAAAAACCTTTTTGGGAAGAGTGCTGCTGATTTGTGCTTGGTGCCCAACGTAAAGATCCCAGTTAAATTCAAAGTGCCTGACTTTGAGAAGTACAAGGGAAATACATGTCCACTCAGCCATCTTGTGATGTATGCTCGCAATATGTTGACCCAAACCGACCACGATCAACTGTTGATCCACTACTTTCAAGATAGCCTGACAGGTGCTGCGCTCTGGTGGTATATGGAGCTGGAAAGTGCAAGCGTCTGCACCTTCAACGATCTAGGAGAGGCCTTTGTGAAGAAATATAAATACAATATGGACATGGCTCCAGACAAGGACCAGTTGAGAGCAATGTCCCAGAAGGACAAGGAGACCTTCAAGGAATACGCCCAGAGGTGGCGAGAATTGGCAGCCCAGATAGTGCCACCCTTGGAGGAGAAGAAGATGACAAAGATCTTCTTGAAGACTTTGAGCTCTTTCTATTACGAGCGCATGATTGCTAGTGCTCCCTCGGACTTCACCGAAATGGTGAATATGAGGATGAGGCTAGAAGAGGGGGTCCGTGAAGGACGTTTGTCTCGTGATGATGGTTCCTCGGCAAAGAAATATGGAGGATTTGCTAGGAAGAAAGAAGGGGAGGCTCATGTTGTTTCTTCCCATGTCAAGAGAAGACCCTCTTTGAAGAGGAGAGATGTCCGACCAACTGTTAATCAACACCAGGTGGCTCATATAGCACCTGCTTTCAGAGAAGTTCAACAATAACCACAACAACAACATCTTCAACAACAACAGGCTTACCAGCCTCGCAATAATAACAACACCAACACCAATAACTATGAGAGGAAGAGGGTAACCTTTGACCCGATTCCTATGACCTATGCTGAACTTTATCCTTCTTTAATCGATAGGAAGATGATAACTCCTCGTGATCCTTCTGCTGTGCCAGTCAATCCCCAATGGTGGTAGAAGGCCGAACTTCACTGTGTATATCATTCCGGTGCTCTCGGCCATGATGTGGAGAATTGTTTTCCTTTGAAGACCAAGGTACAAGACCTTGTGAGGAGTGGGATACTGTTCTTTGAGGATGTAGGCCCAAATGTGAAAAAGAACCCATTGCCCGAGCATGGGAAGGCAGCTGTTAATATTGTTCAGGGGTGCCCTGGCAAATATAAAGTCCTTTATGTGAATGACATAAGGCAATCCTTGGTAGAGATGCATAAGTTGTTATGTGAACACAATCATTATGAGCATGATCATGATAGGTGTTAGGTGTGCAATATCAATGAGAGATGATGTCGTCAAGTAAGAAGGGACATCCAAGAGATGCTAGATCAAGGGATGATTGAGTTATTCAGAATCTTAATGAGGATGAAGTCGATGTTATTACTCCCATATTCAAAATTCCTGATCCTGTTGTCATCAAGTACGATGGCAGCAAGAAGAAAGTATCGCTAGCTCTTGTGATTAAGCCAGCGGGTCCTGTCCCGTATGTATCAGACAAAGCGGTTCCCTACCGTTGTAACACTGTTATGCTAGAAGATGGGAAGGAGGTTCCGTTTCCCATAACCTCTGTGGTAAGCATTTCTGACGTTAGTGGAGTGACCCGTAGTGGTCGTGTTTTCTCGGCTAAGCCGAAATCCCACGAAGACGTTGTGAAGAAAGACGTTGTTGGTCCTGCTGGTCCCGTGGGGACTTCTTCTTTAAATCAGTCTGTTCCTGTTGTGAAGGGTTTTGAACCTGTTGTTGTTAAATCCAATAATACTCCTATCCTGGTTGGCCAGTCTGGCATGTTGAGAGAGGATGGTGATGAGATGTTGAGGCTCATCAAGAGGAGTGAAAATAATGTTGTAGATCAGTTGCTTCAAACTCCATCAAAGATATTTGTCTTATCTTTGTTGATGAATCCAGAGCCACACCGTGAGGCGTTGCAAAGGGTGTTGGACGTGGCATACGTGGATAACGATGTCACAATTGAGCAGTTTGATAGCATTGTTGCAAATATAACCGCCTGCAACAATTTGAGCTTCTGTGACGATGATCTTCCCGAGGAGGGAAAAGACCATAATTTGGCTTTACATATCTCCATGAACTATAAATATGATGCCCTGTCCAATGTGCTGGTGGATACAGGGTCGTCGCTCAATGTATTGCCAAAATCCATGCTTGCCAAACTTTCATATCAGAGGCCTCCCATGAGGCAGAGTGGAGTGGTAGTGAAAGCTTTTGATGGATCGCGTAAAACTGTGATTGGTGAATTAGACCTCCCAATCAAGATTGGACCTAGTGATTTCCAGATCACTTTCCAGGTCATGGATATTCATCCGTCATATAGCTGTTTGCTTGGTAGACCATGGATTCACGAGGCAGGCGCCGTGACATCCACCCTACACCAAAAGTTGAAGTTCGTTAAGAACAAAAAGTTGGTGGTGATAGGGGGAGAGAAGGATCTCTTGGTCAGTCATTTATCTCCCTTTTCCTATATTGATGCTGAGGATGAGGTTGAAACTCCGTTCCAAGATTTGTCTATTATTGAGCCTTCTAGAAAAGGACTTTCTTCATTTATCTCCTATAATGACGTGAAATTGGCCACCAGGCATGGTGCAGTTGCTGGTTTGGGGAAAATGATCAAGTTAGAAGATAACAAGTCCCTAGCTAGTATAGGGTACTCTTTTGGTGTTTCCAATGATCTTGGGTTGTTCCAGAGTGGAGGTTTCATCCACACCGTTGAAGACCAGGAAACTGCTGCCATCGTTGAAGAAGATGAAGAGGAAGACCTTGGCAACTTTGTCATACCCGGAGGAATCTGCAATAATTGGGTCGCTGTTGATGTTCCAACAGTTATCCATAAGTCAACGTAATGTGTTCATTTTGTTTAAAAACTCTTCTCCCATGCCAAAAGGAGAAGTGAAGACATTGTTGGCATAATTGATTAATACAATGATATTCATTCAAAAATTGCATGTTAAATGTTTGTTTTCTCAAATTATTTTTCATTTTTGCATCTGTAGAAATGCTTTAGGGGCTGTTTTGATTTTTAATTCGAGTTTTCTGAAACAAGCTTGGTTAATTTTAACTACTCAAGGAGTGCGAAAGCACCCTGGCTTAGTTAATTAAGAATTTTTATCACTTTAAGAAAATATGATTTTTGAAACTGTTTTCGGACGCGTTGATAGATTTAAAATCAGGAAACTCTTTGGGTAAATTTCCGAATCAAAATCACTTTTGAACTACGCTTACGAGTCTTATTTCTTTAAAATAGGTTTACTACTTTAGTGTTCTACGCACCTTTTATAAGTGACAATAAAAGACCTTAATTTAAAGGTAAACTCGGATCTGAATACGCGAAAGCGACAGTTCCTTCAAGAGTAGAAAATATTGCCCCATAAGTAGTTCTATTTAGACAATCGAAGCATCGTTTAACTAACGTGAAATACATTCAAGCTATCTTATTCTGCACTGTGTCTATCATTTTCTTTATTAACTGTTATTTTGCAACATCAATATCTCATTTGTACCGCCTTAGATAAACACCGTAATAATAATAATCGATAGATTGATGATTTGGTCTCTGTGGGATCAATATTCTTTTATATTACTCTGATGCGATTCGTGCACTTGCGAGTAGAGCGATCAAGCTCATAATAAGGCATTAGACATAGGTCCAAAGCACATCAGAACCATGTAACAGATGAATTCATGTAGATCCCAAGACTTGCATCAGATGAAAGCTCAAATCACAATAACTTAGTCTCAGAAATGTTGGCATTGACCAAGTCCTTTTGCATATGGAAGGTTTCCTAATTCTAAGTCCAAAAGCTCAGATCAAACCAACAGTCCACACAAACAGTTTTTAGGGTTTTTTGTTGTTTATTAATTATTTTAAGGTCCTAAGACCACAAACACAAATAAAATACACAAACAAATATATACAATCACAATATATGGCTCAAATGAGCAAAGTGAAAATGACATAAACATAAACAATTTAAATGATATGTAAATAATAAGTGAAATGGTAAATCACTTGAACTTAAATAGCATAAAGTAAATGGCTTGGAAATAAAAGCAAGAATACTAAAAGTTAGTCAAATGTTAGTTGATTAGAAGTTAGTGGAGTTTGCTTTTCAATTGATTAAGTCATTCTTTGGAGAACACTCAACCCTCTATTCACAAGCATGGATCCTTGAACCAAGATATTTTTCATAGGAAGAAAAAAAGGCCAAGTTTCCATACAATACCATGAAAGGGGGGGGGGGGGGGGGGGGAGGGGGCTTACAATCTCAATTAGTAGAATGATATGCCTTTAGGGTCAAAATCTAGCTCTATGTTAAGCAATCGTAATTGGACTTATGTAGAAGTCACAACTATCTGAGGCCGGGAAATAGAAATTTTTATGTTAATGCATGTTAGAAAAAAGATACTAGCAATCGTAATGAACCATACTCATAAAACATACCACACACAAAAAGAAAAAAGATTATTGGATAGACCTATCTCTTCCATACTTGTATTGGTTCATCTAACACAAAGTTATTGGTGAACCAATTAGCCTTAGGATATTGAGAATTCATTGGTCAATGGAAAGGATGGGATAGAATGAGATTGAAGATGAAAAGGGAAGGGAAATGAGAGAAAACACAAATCGGTCATGGGAGGAATTTTATCAAATTAAAATCATTCATTCATTTTGAGATTTGAAATGTACATTTCATCAATCCCCTAAATCCAATGGTTTTAATCCAACAAAAGTCAAATCAACCTTGACCAAGGCCCAAACACATAGTCAAACTTCACAAGTCAATAAAAATGGCTCAACATAATTTCTACACAATTAATCAATTAAAAATCAAATTAAAAAATGAATTTAAATTAAATTTGGTTTGGTCAAAACCTAAAACCTCTTCAAAACACCAAATAAATGGCCAAGATATTTATCCTAGGTCAAACAAAGTCAAAGGATCTTAGACAAAAAAATTCACAATTTTTGAAAAGTCAAAAGTATTTTTAAACAATTAAAAATATGCACAAAAACAATTAATTCATGAAAAATGTCAAAATTAATCCAAATAATAATTTTAATTCAGAAAGTGAAAGAGGAAAGTATTTAATTTTTTTTGGTGAAAGTCCCATATTTTTTGGATTAAAAATGAAATTAATATGAATTAATCAAAATAAATGGATTAAATGAAAAATCAGAAAAGAAAATATAAATAAAAAAAACAAGGGCCATTAGATCTCCCTCATTAATTGAGGTGGCATATCTGATGGCCACACGCACGCGTTCCACCATGCACTCAAGTCAACTTAATGTACGTGTGGTATGCAAAAGAAATGGTTGAGATTATAACGTGAGATCATGATCCAATTGTTTCGGACACGCCAACACATTACCAGAGCCCTAGCTCCGGTCTTCTTCTCCAGTGAAAGCCACCAGACTGTTCCAATCAAAACCTCATGAAAAATGGGAAATGAATACACTAATTTGAAGGAAAAATGCTCAGGAGCACGAATCTGGCCTAAATTTTCTCCAATTTCAAGTATATAAAAAGATACAGGGATTTGAATTTTGAGGATCATGAACAGAGTTGCTTCGATTTGACCTCAAAGCAACTCAATCTTCTTGCCTACATTGATAGGACTTCAGACAACCAATAATCACAAAGAATGGTGAAGAATTGAGGGAGAATCGAAGAGAAGAAAATTCTGAAAATTCACCTTCAATTGGGCTTCAGAACGGCACGATCTTGATTTCAATTGTGCTTGGCCTTGCTTCAGATGCTTGTTGGAAGTGATTAGGATCAATAAAAGGTCTGGACTCTTGGAGTTTCAATCTCAAAACAAATGGAGATTTGAAACTCGACTTTCAAAGAAAACCTTCAAGATTATCCTCAATGATGAGGGTTTGGGGTTGCAGGTTTAAAGCTTGGGCATGAGGTCCTTAATTCTGAGCAATGAGGGTCTTATTTATAGGCCATGAGATTCATTTCCACACACTTCCAAATTTGGAAAATTTTGAGAAATTTCTTTGCATGCTTACATGGGCGTGTGATAGGCCTATCAAGTGATGCAATCAGGTCCAAAAATGAGTGAGGATTATGCTGAAATCACGTTACAAAGCCATGCAATCATGTACGAAAAGTGGAAGTGGATATCATCCAAATGGTTCTTCATGTTGCACCCATGCGTAAGTCCTTCATCCTTTGGCCAAATGAGATGATCTTGGACTTTTTAGAAAGGTGAGATCAAGGTGAACAACTTTCATGTTGAACACGTTTTCATTTCAAGCTTCAATCATGATTAAGTTTTAGGTGGAAGTTTGAGAAATCAAACATATTTGAAAATTTTCTATGTCCCAAGTCACATGTTCACTTTTTCCACCTTGAATAACTTTTTCTATGGGCTTCAAGTGAGAAACATTCCTTCATCAAAGTTGTAGATATTTCAAACATATTCAATTTGGTCACAAATTTGACCTCATTTGGATTTGGCATGAAGGATTTGTGTATTTTAGAAGTTGAGGAATATCACTTGTTCAATGGTATTAGCCCAAAATGACCTATAATGTTTCCTCTTGGCACATGCATTTTAAAGTTGAATTTTAACTTCCTCCAAACATCAAAATTGAAGTAGATATCTTGAACTGGATCATGGAGTTTTAATGGATTTCATCTCATAAATATTGAGAAAGTTATGGTCTTGAGAAGTTGACCTCCAAACTAGGGTCAAGACAAAATGACCTATAATATTTCACCATAAAAAATGACTTTCCAAGCAAAACTAGCTCTTGACTTCAACATGAAAGTTGTTTGTAATGTCATTTTGAGTAACGTTTTACTTGGAATAATTTTCATATGACACAAAGTGTAGTAGATAGGGTCTAGGGAACCTTAGTTTTGACCAGTTGACTTTCTCTGGTCAACCACCATGAACCATCTTGCTAGCTTGGTATTCGCTTGACTTTTGGGACTAATGGAGGATAATATATGCATAATATTATGTAAGGTGAAGTATACCTTGAAATATTTGATCAATTGTTGAAGAAACTTGTTGAAGAAGTCACACAAGATACGCCGATGAATTAGGGTTTCCAAGGCAAACAAAGTCCAAACTCTTGATGATTTCTTAATCAAAATAACATGTGAAGACCACGGGGATCCATATATAATGCTTAGAACCAATGTAAACCAATTCTTGATTGAACTCCTTGCATTTAGGGTCTTAAACCCTAGATGTGAGCTTGATGGACCATAGGTGAGCATACACACAACCTACAAAAACAACAAACTATACATTGACATATTTTTGGTATTTTGATTAGTAAATAATGAAAAACAGAGTATGATATAATCAAAATATGCTTGGTGATCTCTCCCAAAGTAAACCCAGTGAATGAAGGGTAAGGAGGATGCCAAGGTGTGATCCTAATGCTAATGCATATGATGAGATGTCATGAGGGATCTTAGGGTCAAAATTGGGGTCTTACAGCTGCCCCTATTTAAGGATGTTCTAGCTGAGGAGGTGAAGGTTAAAATCTTCGTATCGACTCAGTAGAATGGACTTAAATAACAACATATAGAAACAAATTTTGGTCCCTAAGAAACCTCATGATGCATATGATATGAATGTCAAAAATAATCTCTCTGGGAAAATTTTGCCACAAAGGAAAAGAATTCGGAGAGAGTAAAAGTCCACGGGAGCATAATGTATTCCGTAAGGAAAACTCACTAGGGAGACAAAGACTTTGGGGGTAAAAAGTTGTGCGTAGGCCAGGTTGTGGCTAAAAACTGCTGGAGACACAAGAGGATTCCATGAAAATAAATCGATGGAAGGACTCGATTGGGAATAAAGGGAAAACCTGCAGGGGAAACGGGTAAATCAAAACAAAGTTGAAATACTCTGACCAAACAGGAAATGGCGATTTTACTAAGGAAAAACGCACTTAAGCTCAATTGGGGAAGAATGAACTTCAACACAGGAGTACCAGAAGTACATTATTTATTACCGATTAATGGGTATGAAGATAAAGTAATTTGTCAGAGAGGACATCCGTTACCGGTTAAGGTAAACATATCAAGGATGACTCGCTGAGGGACATATGAGGTATATTCATTACCAATTACTGAGTAAGAATAACCTGATGGGGAAAAGCCAAATAGGATTTACAACTACCGGTTACTGGGCAGAAGACTAAAGAAAGAGAATATCCGTCACTGGTTAAAGTGAACAAATCAAGGATAAACTCGAAACGAAGAATATCCGTCATTGGTTAAGATGAACATATCAAGGATATACCGCTGGGGAAAAGTAGGAATTATATCTATCAGTTACTGGATAGAATACTGAAAATATAATATTTATCACCGGTTAGGATGAACATATCGAGGATAGACTCAGTAGGGGAAAGCAGGATTTACAACAACCGGTTACTGGGCAGAAGACCGCAAAGAAGAGAAAACCCGTCATCGGTTAGGCTGAACATATCAAGGATTAACTCTCTAGGGAATGAAATAGGGATTACGACTACCTTTTTACTGGGTAGAAAACTAGCAGAGGAGAATATCCATCACCAGTTAGGATGAACATATCAAGGATAGACTACCTGGGGAAACGTGAAACGAACCCGCTGGAGAAAATAAGATGGAATAAATTACTATTACCGGGTATTGAGCAAGAGTAAGGTACTCGAAAATTGAGAAGAATATTACCAGTTACTGGGTAATAGACTCTCAGGGGACCAAAGCATCTATCTAGGTAAGAGCTAGAAAGAAACGGTCAAACAAAGACTCGACCCAGTGAGGATTTAACTCGGCGGAGTGGTTCCATCCAGATAATCCACTAGGGAGGAAGCTGAAATAATAATCATCCACGAGGAAACAACTCAGTGGGGAATGAGGAAGGTTAAATTCTTTCTGCTTAAGGGGCTGACACTCTATAATTGAGGGAGGACAAACACACCAAAACTGCGTGGGGAAAAGATATCACCATAGCAGAGGATCGGAAAAAAGAAAGAATCAAAAAGTGCAATAATGATGTATAATGAAATATATGATGTATGAATGTATATGTATATGTATATATGATGATTATGATGACAAAACGATCACTAACGATACATAATGTTCCCCAGGGTTTATGAATATGGTCTTCTCCATATCTTCAGGTGCCATCTTGATCTGATTATAACCGGAAAATCCATCCATTAACGAAAAGACTTTGAATATAGATATACTTTCTACCAACATATCAATGTGAGGCAGAGGAAAGCCATCTGTCGGACTAGCTTTGTTAAAATCTCTATAATCAACACACATGCAGACTTTTCCATCTTTCTTTGGAATAGGCACAATATTGGCCACCCACTACGGATATTCGGAGGTCACGAGAAAACCGACATCAATATGTTTCTGTACTTCCTCTTTGATCTTTACTTCCATATCAGGATGAGTTCTCCTCAACTTCTGCTTGATCGGCGGGCATTCTGGCATCAACAACAATCTATGCTCCACAATCTCAGAGTCTAAACCAGGCATGTCTTGATATGACCAAGCAAACACATGAATATTCTCGAAGAAGATCAATCAACCCCTTCTTAGCCTCTGGACACGGTTGAGACACAATCTTTACTTCCTTCACATCGTCTTCGGAACCCAAGTTGACTAATTCAATTTGCTCTTCAAATGGCTGAATGGATTTTTCCTCATGCTCAAGTAAACGAGATAATTCATCAGATACCTCTTCATCATCAGTCTCTTCCTCAGCCTCAAACACAAGGAAATCAAAGTTTGGAGAGGGAGTAGGATCATTGTATTCAACGGGTTTGAGAACCCACCCGCATAATGATTTGATATTTTGATTTTAGAGAAGTGAATTGTGACCAAATATTATGCAGATGGAAGATTATTATTTATTTATGTTTTTTGTGATTACCATTTTTAGAAAAGCAAAAAGTAAAAAAATAAAACATCATAGATGTGGATGAATAAAATTGTATTTTATTGATGATAATTGAAATGCCCAACAATGTTCGCTTCTCCTTTAGGAATAGGAGAAAGATTTTTCTTAAATTGAAAAACAAATTACTTAGAGCAATGAATAACAGTAGGAACATCAACAGCAACCGAATTATTTCAAGTCTGGTCATGCGTCACAAAGTTGGCGCAAGCTTCATCTTCATCGTCACCATCCTCAATCACACCAGCTGAGTGTTGATCATTACCATGAATGAACCCTTCAATGCGGAAACTCAGTTGCATAACTCCAGCTTTGATGTTGAACGACCCTGGTTGAAATCCCAATCCGGCCCTTTTCTTGTTCTCAGCAATCTCTATCCTTCGGCCCCACTGATCAATGCTGCCAGTCTCAATAGCCTTTTGCGCATCCTTTAAAGAAATCATGGGTGCCCTAGTTTTCTTCTCCTCAGCAATAGATAAGGCTTGGAACAGCGTTCCAACCTCCTCCTCAACTTCAACATAAGAAAAAGATGACAAATGGCTCACAAAAAGTTCTTTTTCTCCACCAACAACGACAAGTTTTTCGTTCTTCACAAATTTAAGCTTCTGATGTAGAGTAGACGTCACTGCTCCAATTTCATAGATCCATGGCCTTCCCAACAAGCAGCTATAGGTCGGGTGGATATCCATCACTTGAAAAGTAATTTGGAAATCACTCGGGCCTATCTTAACTGGAAGGTCCACTTCACCAATGACAGTTTTAGAGGAACCATCAAACTCTTTAACAATCATGCCATTGTACCTCATTGGGGCGCCTTGGTAAGAAAGTCTGGATAGAGTTGACTTTGGAAGCACTTCAAAGATGACCCAGTGTCAACCAACACATTGGAGATAGCATCCTCCTTGCAGTTCATTGAAATATGGAGCGCCAGATTGTGATTTCTGCCTTCCTCAGGAAGCTCTTCATCACAAAAACTCAAATTATTACAAGAAGTAATATTGACAACAATGTGGTTAAATTGATCCACAGTCACATCATGCTCAATATAATCCTGCCCGAGCACTTTCTGCAACGCCTCCCTATGTGCCTCAGAATTCATCAATAAGGACATCACAAAGATCTTTGACGGGGTTTGGAGCAACTGCTCCACCATATTAAACTCACTTCTCTTTATCAGCTTCAAAACTTCATCATCATCACTAGCCTTCAGTTTGCTGGATTCACCAGACTGACACATTGGAGCACTAACTGGATTCACCACTGGAATCTCTGCCTTCTTACTGGATGCAACATCTTCTACTTCTCTCGGAAAAACTGAACCAAACACACGACCATTACGGGTCACCTTTGCAATATCAACAATGTTTACCACAGAATATGTAACTGGTAGAGGAATCTCTTGATCATTCTCAAATTATGGCGTTATATTGATAAGGCACAACCTTATCGGATGCATACAAAATAGGGCCCGCTAACCATATTACCAACGACGATACCGATCTATTAACATTGTTGATGTTGACGCTATCGAACTGGATTACTACCCGCTCAGGGGTCTTAAACACGGGCACAATCACATTCACATCATTTATATCTCTCGACTGACATATCTGTATAAGACCTTCATTCATTAACCTCTGAATATCCCTCTTGACAATAACACATCCACGAGGGTTCACACTGCATATCACACAATCATCATGGTCATGCTCACAATCACTGACCAAACAGATATCTTTATGAATAGCCACCAAATATTGTCCGATATGGAGAACATCACAAACCTTGTACTCTCTAGGACAACCATCTACCATGTTGACAGAAGCATTACCATGAACAAGCAACAAATTAGCTTTCACATAAGGTGCTCGGTCCTCAAAGGACACCATCCCACTTTTCACAAGCTTTTGTACTTCATACTTCAATGGGTAATAGTTCTCTATGTCATGGCTAGGGGCTCCCTGGTGAAAGGCATAACGAATTTCAGTTTTGAACCACCATGGAAGTGACTCAGGGATCTGTGGAGGATTTTTAGGTTGAATAAGGTTCTTGAGAACCAAAGATGGGTACAATTCTGTATAGGACATAGGAATAGGTGTCGCTCCCTAGGATTTCCCGAATCCAGGTACAAACGCAAAAAAGAGCGGCGAGGAAAAAAGAGTAGAGTCGCCAGCTATGTACTTTTATCCCAAGAGGAGGGAAATGTAGTACTGCATAACCAAGAGGGAATGGATAAAACAAAGTCTCGAACAAAAGAAAACTGAGTAAGGGGGCCGGTTACGTGAAGGGAAGGTTATCGCACCCCTTCACGTCTGTGGTACTCCACAGGATGCACATTTGCTATTTAGGTCTAAAGTGTGTATAAAAATCCTATATGCAATGCAAAAAAGAGAAAATCAAAGTAGGGAAAATAAAGAGTTATTGCTCGCACAGGCCCTACCCTGCTGCATACGTATCTCAAGAAGGATTGAGAATCAGAGCACCGTAGCTCGGCTAACCTATTTCTGTTTGTTTTGTGTTTTTTAGGTGAACGACGTTACTACACAATCTACCGGATGCTCGACCTTTGGAGACTTACTCACCTGTAGTAGAAGGAGTTAACGTGTCCTTAAGAGAAGATAGAGTTTGTTTGTGTTTTAGGAATGCTCATGCAAAAAGGAAGTCCTAGACGAAGGAACCGTGCTACCTTAATTGACATGCAAACGAGAGACTGTACGAAGTCTAGCAATCCTATGGGGAGATGATCACACCACACAAAAGCATATAGCATAGAATAAACACACCAACAAGGGGGCTCAAACATACAAGGGTAAGGCTTTAGTTAAGAGGGGTCATATCAACCTCGACAAACAAGCCGAGCTGTACAAAGGTGGTTTGTAGCTCTTAACCACTAACATTGAGAGTTAGGGTGAAGCTGATCAAAGATGGAAATGAGGATGAGACCTCATGCTCTTAACCCTGGCCTGGGTGAGTTCAAATCAAAGAAAGCGTGGGGATCCAGAAAGAGGGACCCTATTCCACTTGACTGACTCTATACAAAGATATTGGGTTATGTTCAAGAGCATCAGCACGTAGTGCGAGCATAATGAACGACTCAACGAATAACAGGGGATTGATTGCTAATCCCTTCTATCTATCAATTGCCTCTTCACTTAGGAGGACTTATCAAGTAACATGCCTCACTTGGAGGTCTTTGGCACAAATATAAACATACACAATCAGAGCCTCATAATGAGGACTTCAGCCAAATGCCTGCCAAAAGGTGGCAGGACTTCCAGACTACATGGAGTGAGAGAGTGGTTACCCAGGTGGTGTATCAACCACACTCCAAAGCAAAGCTCAAGCAAGAGCTAAAAGCGACTAATGTACCTGTACAAAAGCCAAACAGTCAATATCTCAGACAGAAAAAAAAACAACAAACAACAACAGTGGAACTTTCCAATATCTACACAATGCAAGTCACAAATGTAAGC
Source organism: Lathyrus oleraceus (assembly GCF_024323335.1). Classification (NCBI taxonomy): domain Eukaryota; kingdom Viridiplantae; phylum Streptophyta; class Magnoliopsida; order Fabales; family Fabaceae; genus Lathyrus; species Lathyrus oleraceus. The sequence continues at coordinate 352,253,545 of NC_066580.1, forward strand.
ACTCAAGTGAGTTCATCACATCAATGGACCTACAACACAACAAGAGTTAGTGATCAAAGCAAATGGCATCTCATGTAATGAGATCACATCAACCATTAGTGTTAAATGCTCAAGCCTGAAACACAAAACACAATTGGTAAGTACAAACCACTAGTACAAAGACTAGGGTCAAAGGCAAGTCAAATAGTCAAAACAGAAGTCAATATTTTACATGAAGCACATTCAGGCAAACAAGAAAGAGTCCTCAAAAGGACCAAAGCCAATTCATAAGGTAAAGCCATCAAATGATCAAGGTAAAGCAAAGGCAAGCAATGTGATCAAAATTGGACATCAAACATAGAAAATCCAAAACAAAACAGAAATGTATCCAATCATCATGAAATTTTTTATGTGAATTCAACATGTTAAGAATGAACATCCTGCAAAACATTAGGTCTAGAAGACAACAAATGGTACATGAATGCAAATGCATAAAAGCAACATCAAATATGTGACACAAATTGTCACACCATATTGTTCATGTGTCCAAAACAGTGATGGTAAATGATAAAAATCTCAAACAAAATCTCAAAAATCATGTCACATGTTAGGATCAAGCATACCAAATTTCAAGTCAATTGGATCAAACATGAGCATTTCACAAGCAAATGAACACAACATATCCATATGGCATCATGTTTAATCAAACAATCACAATTAAAAATCCAGCATCCAACATTTCATGACAATAACATCAAAAAATAATAGACATCAACACAAGCATGTGAAAAAAAGTTTGGATCAATTTGGACATGTCTTCTATTTTTTATGATTTTTGGAAGTTGAATGAAATAATGGAATAAAAATGAAAATAATGTGGAAAATAAAATTTGAATGAAATAGAAAATGCATATGCCAGACTCGAACTCAGGTATGGGCGAATCAAGCAAATATTCAACAATTAAATCCAAAGCATACGCATGCCAGGATCGAACACAAGTGAGCAAGGTCCAAGGCGCGCTCAACATGAAACGCAGCGTTTCAATCAAAAGGAGAAATCAAATGGAAATTAAAAATGCTCGCGCCAGGTATCGAGCTCAGGTGTTGAAGAATCAAGGCGCGCTTAACAAAACCCTAAGGAGATGAACCAGACGGCCGGAATAGTGATTCCGGTCGTCTTTTTCGATTGACTCCACGGCGGCCTTCATCACAAAAATTCCAGAAACTAGCAAACCATACATGGATCGAAAGGTCTTTTTATGAGGATCACGAATATCATGTTCATTAGTCCTAAAACTTCATGATTCAACCGGATCGAGTGAAAACATTATGAACATCAAAACTTTAATTCAACATAACTTCCTCATTTCTTGACCAAAATCAATTCTAAACATATCAGCATGATCACCAAAGCAAGATCTACAGGTTTATGGCAAGAATTTGGCAAAAAAGAGAGGTCGAATTTTCACTTACTTGAAGTGCAGTGATCAAAAATCGTGTGTTCAAGCTTCTAGAACTTCCAGATCTTCTCCTCTATGCTTTCTTCGAAGCTCTATGACCGAATCAGCACTTGAAATCACTTGGATCTAGCTCAGCATCATGTTTCCATTTCCATGTTCATGCACTTGTTCTGCTCAAGATCTTGCTCAATTGCCACGAATAATGGATGAATCTCCCTCAGAATTCCACAAGGATCATGAATATGCAAAGAGATTCAAGGTTTGTGTGAAGAAAATTGAAAATCAAAGTGAGAGAAAAATGGAGGGAAAAGGAAAATTCTATATCTGAAATTCTGTTATTATGGCAAATGCATTTATGATTAGGCTTATATACTCCTTGTTAATGATGCTGCTAATCACAATTTGCAAAGGCTAAACATGATTAGGGAAATATGAGGTGTAATGCAAATTTGCAAGTGTGAGGTAGCATGACCAATCCACACGTGAACAGTGCCATGCTGAGCCTTGTATTCACCTAGAATCATTCAATAGTCAACATTTGAATGGTATTTTGCTTGCATGATTAACCAAATTTGAATTATCAAAATTCCCTCCAAAATGCACATGTATGAACCAATGGTCATGTGAGCTTCTTTCATGCAAGGCAAGGCTTGATTTGGAAAGTCTTGGTCATGCCAAGCATTTTGCAAAAAGAGTGGACCAATTTGGAGTTTTGAAGTAAAAGTTATGCCATGTTAAACTTCCATGCATACTTTGTGATCATTTGGCCATAACTTCTCAACCATTCATCAGATGGACATGATATAGGACTTTTTGAAAAGAGGAGAGAAAGATCTTCAACTTTCATGTTCACCAAAAATCCATTTGAAGCTTCTTTGATGTTGAAAAGTCAAGTTGAATGTGTATCAAAAACTTGCCATTTTTGGAAACTTTCAATTACAGGTCACTTTCCATTTTGGGAAACTTTTGCCATGACTTCAAAATCTTCAAGATAGATGTTTAGAATGACAAATTGACCTCTTTTGAACATGATTGAGGTGTGTCAACTCATTTCCCCACCTAATAGCCCTCAGTTGACTGCACAGTTGACTTTTGTGTTCCTCAGATGACCTTGACATGCCTTGATCAGCTTGAACCTCCACCACTTAAGGAATTTGCTCAGAAATGAAACCTTAGCTCATGTAAGCTTCTCAATATAACCATGTGATCCTCTTCATCAGAAAATACCTCCTTTCTTTGAGAAGCCCTAGCTGGAAGAATGCCACTGATCAGGGTTGACCAGAGGTCAGAACCCTAATCCAAAGGAACCTGAGCATGAATCATGAAACGCTGGATGATGACATAACCATGATAATGATAATATATCCTTGCAAGCAAGATAATGCTCAAGACCTTTGAAGGATCAGAAAACCCTAACTGAAGTACAAACCCCTCAGATGGTTGATGATCAATTCATAGAGCCCCTCAGGCTTGAATCATGTGACTTCTCCATCTTTTGAAAAGACTTTGGAGGATGACTTTCTTATTTCCATATGATATGCAAAATGCAATGCCTAATATCCTAAAATATGAAATGCAATGACCCAAGCTAGTCCCAAGAAGAGGAGGGTAAAATTTGAGGTGTTACAGCTGCCCTTATTCAATCCACTATGAACCTGTCGATATGAACAACCTCGGCTTTCAGATGATCAGAATGAAGAGTGGTTGAATACCAAAACAGACGAACAATTTGCGCTCCGCTGGGGATTATTATATATATATTTTTTTATTTTTCTTGAACCCTAAAACTTTCTGATTTTCATTCTTTCTTTCTTTTTTTTGGTTTTTTTTTGCTCTTTTATTTTTTTTATTTTTTTTTTATTTTTTTATTTTTTTATTTTTTTTTGGACCCCAAAACTTCTCTTGATTTTTATTTCCATCTCCGCCCGACAGAAATTCTTCCTCCAATATCGCACTACTGGGGAATACCGTTGATCCAACGTCACGATGCTAAACTCCTCAGAGTAACATCTTCCAACTTCCATCTCGCACGACAGAAATTCTTCCTCCAATATCGCACTACTGGGGAATACCGTTGATCCAACATCACGATGCTAAACTCCTCAGAGTAACATCTTTCAACTTCCATCTCGCACGACAGAAATTCATCCTCCAATATCGCACTACTGGGGAATACCGTTGATCCAACGTCATGATGCTAAGCTCCTCAGAGTAACATCTTCCAACTTCCATTTCGCACGACAGAAATTCTTCCTCCAATATCGCACTACTGGGGAATACCCTTGATTCAACGTCACGATGCTAAGCTCCTCAGAAAAACATATTCCAACTTCCATCTCGCACGACAAAAATTCTTCCTCCAATATCGCACTACTGGGGAATACCGTTGATTCAACGTCACGATGCTAAGCTCCTCAAAGTAACATCTTCCAACTTCCATCTTGCACGACAAAAATTCTTCCTCCAGTATCGCACTACTGGGGAATACTATTGATCCAACGTCACGATGCTAAACTCCTCAGAGTAACATCTTCCAACTTCCATCTCGCACGACAGAAATTCTTCCTCCAATATCGCACTACTGGGGAATACCGTTGATCCAACGTCACGATGCTAAACTCCTCAGAGTAACATCTTCCAACTTCCATCTCGCACGACAGAAAATCTTCCTCCAATATCGCATTACTGGGGAATACCGTTGATTCAACGTCACGATGCTAAGCTCCTCAGAGTAACATCTTCCAACTTCCATCTCGCACGACAGAAAATCTTCCTCCAGTATCGCACTACTGGGGAATACCGTCGATTCAACGTCACGATGCTAAGCTCCTCAGAGTAACATCTTCCAACTTCCATATCGCACGACAGAAATTCTTCCTCCAATATCGCACTACTGGGGAATGCCGTTGATGCAACGTCACGATGCTAAGCTCCTTAGAGTAACATCTTCCAACTAGCTAAACCAATTCTCAAACAGTAACCACGGCTTGAGACTAGCTTATGCTTGCAATGCTGATGCATGATTTTTACAGCGTAATGCTCCATAACCATGGAAATGCTACGCAATGGTATGCAATATGCTATGCTTCTCTAAATGATGAATGCACAAAAAGTATCCCCCTCAGGGGACTCTACTGGGGAGCTCGAGGAACTCGATATCGCTCCACTCTCCAACCCTGCTTGGGAATAGCACTGCTGCTGGGGAAAGGATAATCCTCACTGGGGATTCCCTCCACTGAACTCGGTCCGCTTTGGGACTTTGCTGGGGAAACTCCTGCCAACGCAAACCTCCGCTGGGAAAACAGCAACCTTCAGACTTGCTGGGGAAATAACACTCTCAACCCTGCTAGGGGAAACAGCAAACTTCAAGCCTGGCTGTTGAGGAAACACCGATCTCGAACCCGCTGGGGAGATAACAATCCCGACCCTGCTAGGGAAAATAACCAACCTCAGGCCTGGCTGCCGAGGAAACACCGATCTCGAATCCGCTGGGGAGGTACGGAATTTTTGACATGGAACACCTGTCGACTCGTCAAACACTGGCATTCACCATCCAACCATAGTGTCAACTTTCCACTTTTAAGAGCTCCCAGACTCATCCGGTCTCTTCTGATTCATCACCTTGTATTCTCGACTTCTCTCTACTCTGAGACAATCAATTTCCTCAGATTCGGGCCAACTCTCCAATTCTTCAGACTTTGAAGAGTCTTCTTGATTAATCCTCCAGGATCGTCGCACGTCTCTCGCTATCTTTACGCCATTCTCCAACGCTTTATCCCTGATTGGACTCCACTGGGGATCTTTTGTCAAAAATGCTTCATATCACAACCTGCAAGTGAATGAAAATAACCAACAACACCTGCAAAAGAGATCGTCAAATAAAACATGCCCCAGATGCGCCAAAATTTCAACACCTAGGTCACTCAACCTTCCGAATAAGATTTCAAGTTTTCAATCCTATAAACATGCATTGGAAGGGACCCCTATGTCTCAAAATGAAAAGATTCTTATCAAAATAAACGGATGTTTTTGCAATCAAAGCGGTAATGAAAACAAAAACAAAATTATTTGACTGAATATGCATTTTATTGATTGAGAAAGGTGGCTCGTAACTGAGCAATACACAGGAAGCAATCCCTGAAAAGAGGTAATTGCGCACAAAAGGAAAATCTATCCTAATGGCAATGTGAAACCGTGATCTCATCGAGTTCCAACCCGGTTACAACCCATATGTCCTCAAGACTCTCCGCGCTTTCTGCCTTCTGAACAAGATGCTTCCGACCGATCTCTGTCGGGGATTATCCAGGAGTCATATCCACAGTGTAAACGATCATGCTAGACGCAGTTGTTCGTTTCATTCCCTCTTTTACCTGGACCGCCCTTTCGGTTTTTCAGTCCACCGGGATACCCTTTTTTGCCCAAGCCGCCCTTGTGGGGTTTTCGACTTGCCGGGTGTACAGTTTTTTTTTCTTTTTATCCCTAATTTTTGCCTGAACCTTTTCATTCATTTTTTTTGGTTCGCCGGGATGCCCATTTTTTCCTGGACTATTTTATTCTTTTCGTCCAGCGGGTCTCTTATACGAAGTATTTTTTAACTGCGTCCGCATTTACAGGGGATGGAAAATCCTCGCCATCCATGGTCGTCAACAACAAGGCTCCGCCAGAGAAAACCTTCTTGACCACGAATGGACCTTCATAATTAGGTGTCCACTTGCCCCGACGATCGTTCTGAGGAGGAAGGATCCTTTTCAACACCATATCTCCCACGTGGTATACTCGAGGTCGCACCTTCCGGTCAAAAGCACGCTTCATCCGCTGCTGGTACAACTGCCCATGACAAATGGCCGCCAGCCTCTTTTCCTCAACCAGGCTCAAATCTTCGTACCGAGTCCTTACCCATTCAGCCTCTTCCAGTTTCACATCCATCAGGACTCTCAACGACAGAATGTGGACCTCAACCGGTAGCACGGCTTCCATTCCATACACAAGCGAAAAAGGCGTTGCCCCATTAGATGTATGCGCCGAGGTTTGATACCCATGCAACGCAAACGGAAACATCTCATGCCAATCCTTATAAGTCACGACCATTTTCTGCACAATCTTCTTAATATTCTTATTAGCCGCCTCGACCGCCCCATTCATCTTCGGACGATAAGGAGAAGAATTATGATGCTTGATCCTGAACTCCCGGCACAATTCAGCCATCATCTTGTTATTGAGATTAGAACCATTATCAATAATGATTCTTTTGGGAACCCCATATCTGCAAATGATGTCTCTCTTCAGGAACCTGGCAACAACCTGTTTCGTCACATTTGCATAAGATGCCGCTTCCACCCATTTGGTGAAGTAATCGATAGCCACTAATATGAACCGGTGCCCATTCGAAGCCGTAGGCTCGATCTTTCCAATCATATCAATGCCCCACGTAGCAAACGGCCACGGAGATGACATCAAACTCAACGGGTTTGGGGGCACGTGCACCTTATCAGCATAAATCTGGCATTTATGACACTTCCGCACGAAGTTGAAACACTGAGCCTCCATTTTCATCCATTAATAACCAGCCCTTAACAATTTCTTCACCATCGCATTCCCACTGGCGTGGGTGCCAAACGACCCTTCATGCACTTCTTTCATCAATTGGCTTGCTTCTTCGTCATCGACACATCTAAGCAAAACCCAATCAAAATTCCGCTTGTACAACACCCATCTTTGTTCAGATAGAACGCCATGGCCAACCTCCTCAGAGTCTTTCGGTCCTTCTTAGACGTTCCCTCAGGATACTCCTGGGTTTCCAGATAGCGCTTGATGTCATAATACCACGGCTTTTCATCATCAGGTGCTGCTTCAACAGCAAACACATAAGCCGGTCTATCCAACCGTCCCACCTCAACATTAGGGAATTGATTCCACCACTGCACCTTAATCAAAGCGGACAGAGTAGCCAAAGCATCTGCCAAAGGATTTTCTTCTCTCGGCACATGGTGTAATTCCACCTTGGTGAAGAACGTCAACAATCTCCTCGTATAATCCTGGTATGGAATTAAATGAGATTGATGCGTATACCATTTCCCGTTAACCTGGTTCACAACCAAAGCTGAATCTCCATAAATGACATGGTTCTTGATTCGCAAATCAATCGCCTCTTCGATCCCCAAGATACAAGCTTCGTATTCAGCCACATTGTTGGTGCACTCAAATGTTAGTCGGGGAGCAAAAGGAATGTGGCATCCCTTCGGCGTAACCAAAACAGCACCAACTCCACTACCATTCACGTTAACGGCCCCATCAAACATCAGAATCCATTCGGACTCAGGGTCAGGCCCCTCCTCCGGGATCGGTTCCTCACAATCTTTCGATTTGAGAAACATGGTGTCCTCATCAGGGAACTCAAACTTCATCGGTTGATAATCCTCAATGGGTTGTTGGGCGAGGTAATCAGACAATACACTCCCCTTGATTGCCTTGTGAGAAGTGTACTGGATATCGTATTCAGTCAAAATCATTTGCCATCTCGCAACCCGTCCGATCAATGTTGGCTTCTCAAATATATACTTGATCGGATCCATCTTGGAAATCAACAAAGTGGTATGAACCAGCATATACTGTCTTAGTCGGCGAGCATCCCATACCAAAGCACAACAAGTTTTCTCGAGCAGTGAATATTTTGTTTCACAGTCGGTAAACTTTTTGCTAAGGTAGTAAATTGCATGCTCTTTTCGACCAGACTCGTCATGCTGCCCCAGTACACACCCCATAGACCCCTCGAGGACCGTCAAGTACAGAATTAACGGTCGTCCCTCCACAGGAGGCATCAGAATCGGAGGCTCCTGCAAATACTCTTTTATCTTTTCAAATGCCGCTCGGCAATCCTCATTCCACCTGACCGTTTGATCTTTTCTTAACAACTTGAATATGGGTTCACACGTGGTTGTTAGATGAGATATGAACCGTGAAATGTAGTTCAATCTACCTAAGAAACCACGAACCTCCTTTCCTGTTCTCGGTTCAGGCATTTCTTGGATCGCTTTTACTTTAGCAGGATCAACCTCGATTCCTCTTTCACTCACAATGAACCCTAGCAATTTACTGGACTGCACTCCGAAAGTGCACTTATTCGGATTCAACCTCAATCTGAATTGTCTCAACCGGTCAAACAACTTGGCCAGATCTACCAGATGCCCCTCTTCTGTTTGGGACTTTGCTATCATGTCATCAACATAGCATTCAATTTCATGATGAATCATATCATGAAACAAAGTCACCATAGCTCTTTGATATGTGGCACCGGCGTTCTTGAGACCGAATGGCATCACCTTATAACAAAAAGTGCCCCATGGTGTGATGAACTTCGTTTTCTCCATATCATCTGGCGACATTTTAATTTGATTATAGTCAGAAAAGCCATCCATGAAGGAAAACACCGAGAATTGAGTTGTATTATCTACCAACACATCGATGTGAGGTAAGGGGAAATCATCCTTCGGGCTAGCTCTGTTCAAATCCCGGTAGTCCACACACATCCTCACCTTTCCATCCTTTTTCGGCATCGGCACAATGTTCGCGACCCAAGGCGGATAGTTAGTGACAACTAGGAAACCAGCATCCAACTGCTTTTGCACTTCCTGTTTAATTTTCATGGCCATCTCAGGTCGAGTTCTGCGCAACTTCTGCTTCACTGGAGGACAATCTGCTCTCAATGGCAACTTGTGTACAACGATATTGGTATCCAACCCTGGCATATCCTGATAAGATCAAGCGAAGATATCAACATACTCTTTCAACAATGCTACCATTCTGCTCTTGACATTCTCTTCCAAAGCGGCCCTAACCTTTACTTCCCTTCTGACCTCCTCAGTACCCAGATTAACAATCTCAACTTGCTCCTCGTGCGGTTGAATCACCTTCTCCTCTCGTTTCAACAACCTGGCTAATTCTTCCGGCAGTTCACAATCTTCTTCGCCTTCTTCTTCGGCATGATAGATCGGATTGTCGAAGTCATATGAGGGTGTAACAGGATTGTTATCAATTAGATCCGGAGAATGATCGCATCTGCATGAATGTTGATTCATGCATTGCTTTAGAGCCGGAACGGAGCAAATTAAAAGGAAGAAAAATTGAAAATAAACATTGCCATTTTTATTGTTGTTTTAAACTGCAAAAATAAATGAAAAACAGGGAACACCGCTTTTAATGCGAAAAACATCCTTTTATTGATGATGCAAATATTGCAAAATGAAACACATGAGGTGGCTCTTACAATGAACTATTACGTTTCGGGCAAAACGCATGGTTTTCATGCAGACAAAATTGAAAAACATAAATATTACTCTTCACGCAGAGTGACAATGATGATCTTTTCGGCCTTCCAGTTCTGGATCTCCATCCCTGGTACGCACAATTTTATCCACAATTCGAGCTCGCAGTCACTGTCGATCTCTTCACCCACCACACAGATGCGATCTGGATCTAGCATTCCAGCACTGGTGAACGTGAACGGCTGACGACTTCCTTTGCTCTGTCCAGACGAGCCTCGGCCCGGCTGATAGCCAACCCCAAATCTATCTTCTTTTGCCGCGATGTTTATCATCCTTCCTCAACCTAGGGCTTCTCCACTCTTCACCACCTCAGCAGCCTGTTTGTAAGAAGAAATGGACGACTTCTTCTCTTCCTTAGCAAAAACAGCATTCTCCACCTTGACGGTTTCGAATGCCTGACTCGGTGTTTCCCATATTTCACCGTCCATTTCCACGTATTTGAACGATGACAAGTGGCTGACAAAAATATCCTCCTCCCCCCAATCAACTTTCTCAAATCGGAGACGTCCCCCATCCATCATTCTCTGAATCGTCTCCCTCAATATTACACACCCATTCGTAGTGACAGTGCAAGCAGCACAACAATTATCACAACCAGGGAAAACTCCATTCTTCATCAGATGTCTCTTAACCACATACATTGGAGTCCTCAGCTGATCCACATCCGTCACCTCTACTTTTCTCTTATCCTTTGACATCACGTTCACCCCCATAGGACCATGCATCGACATGGGGTTAGCATTAACATTCGGCGTCGGTATAAAATTGATGGCTTTAGAATCCACCAAATCTTGAACGACATGCTTAAAAGCTTTACGACCCTCAATGTTATGCCCGGGTGCACCAAAATGGAACTCGCACTTGACGTTCCCATCGTAACCTGCAAGCCTTTGATCTGGTCCTACCGGAGCTAACGTCCTCGGCTTAACCAACCCAAGATCCTTCAACCTCTTAAACAGAAAGGTATACGTCACGGGTGGCCTATCAAACTGACGATCTGTCATCCTTCTTCTCACTTGGCACCCAGCTCTCTGCGTTCTCTGTTGAGGTGACTGCTGTTGTTGTCGTACAGATTGATTACCAGCAGGAATCGTTACTGTAGCAGCATACGGGTGGTAACGATCCCTACCGTGTCCCCTTTGGGCATACACATCACTCGATTCTCCTTCCTTCTTGCGCTGACCATCACTAAAGGGCTTCTTTACTTCAGACGACGGAGCATTTCCCTGTATTTCCCCTATTCTCAGCCAGCTTTCAATCCTCTCCACCTTCTCGGCGATTGCTTTCTGCCCCAAGGCGAACCCTTGCATGACGTTGACCAACTCACTCATCTTCTCTTTCAGCTCGAGAATGTCAGCATTGGGTGGACCCATCAGTTTGGATTTGTTGCGCCTGGTAGGGTATCTGTGCGGACGAGCTACGTGTAGAAGAATGACTCGGCGTGCGCAAGCAACGATTCCTGAGTCAATCAAACACGTTAGAAACTGACACCTGCAAAATAGAAGACATGTTATTATGACTCACGCATGAATGCAATGTCTATCCGTATGAGGAACATTCCGTCCTTTGATTATGGCTTCATCGAGACGGATAGTAATCTGACAACAATATTCTGACATCAATCATTTTTTAAAATCGGTCCTTGTTCCCGAAACCAGGATGTCTCTCAACCAGAATCTCAATCGAGAATGTGCCCTACATATGGATAAAAATGAGTTAGATGCAGATGAATGCGAAATGGGAATGATGCAGATGCATGAATGCAATGCACTGTGCCATCCTCCAAGTCATCTGAACATCAACCGTACTGGATTTCGGTCTCTGAACTGATCACAACCATCTGAGGGACTAGGTAACCATAAATCCAACTCAGGGTTCCGAAATAAACGGAACCGGAGGATATATCACCATCATCACAGAAAATCCACCGAACGGATAACAACAAGATCCTCTGAATAAGTACCCTCAAATTCAGCCCAGGGATCCGAAATAAACGGAACCCGCTCATAAATACCACGGATAGAACTCCGGCGTGTCAGAAATAAATATCCATAAATCCAACTGAACCAAAGTCACCATCACAGAATCGCCAACAGAACCTGTATCTGCAAGAATCAAACCCTCCCCTCACAGGTGAATTCTAATAAGGTCATCGTAAGGCGGATAATAGTCTCGACAATCGGACAAGATACTCAACGGGTTTGCCCTTGCGGGTGTGCCGTTGCAGCTCTCATAAGATCATCTAAACCAAAGATCCAGGAAAGAAAGGTCACCGAAGTCAACAACTCAAAAGAGGTAACCCAACCAAAGTGGACTACTCCACCCGGAAGAGCTCTCTCAGAAGAACCTCGTCCGGCTGTGGTATGTCACGTCGCCAAAAACATGTTGACCTAACATGAGAGGCAACATGAGACCACGCTAATCCTAGGTGTATACTCGTGCCTGGGTTTTAGCCCCACTCAGAACACCCACCCCAAACCATAGGAACCACACCTGTCCAGAATCCAGCACAATAATAATATGATGCATGCAAACATATATGCAAATATATACAGTCACAGTATAATAATCATAAATGCAATAAATAAAGCAGTAAAAGCAACCAAAACTACTCTAGAGAGCGCTAGGAAATACTCGCTTAGGGAAGATGGACCAGCAAGAGGTCAACTTCAGTCCCCAGCAGAGTCGCCAGCTGTCGCTCCCTAGGATTTCCCGAATCCAGGTACAAACGCGAAAAAGGGCGGCGAGGAAAAAAGAGTAGAGTCGCCAGCTATGTACTTTTATCCCAAGAGGAGGGAAAGGTAGTACTGCATAACCAAGAGGGAACGGATAAAACAAAGTCTCAAACCAAAGAAAACTGAGTAAGGGGGTCGGTTACGTGAAGGGAAGGTTATCGCACCCCTTCATGTCTGTGGTACTCCACAGGATCCACGTTTGCTATTTATGTCTAAAGTGTGTATAAAAATCCTATATTGAATGCAAAAGAGAGAAAATCAAAGTAGGGAAAATAAAGAGTTATTGCTCGCACAGGCCCTACCCTGCTGCATACGTATCTCAAGAAGGATTGAGAATCAGAGCACCGTAGCTCGGCTAACCTATTTTTGTTTGTTGTGTTTTTTAGGTGAACGACGTTACTACACAATCTATCGGATGCTCGACCTTTGGAGACTTACTCACCTGTATTAGAAGGAGTTAACGTGTCCTTAAGAGAAGATAGAGTTTGTTTGTGTTTTAGGAATGCTCATGCAAAAAGGAAGTCCTAGATGAAGGAACCGTGCTACCTTAATTGACATGCAAACGAGAGACTGTACGAAGTCTAGCAATCCTATGAGGAGACGATCACACCATACAAAAGCATATAGCATAGAATAAACACACCAACAAGGGGGCTCTAACATACAAGGGTAAGGCTTTAGTCAAGAGGGGTCATATCAACCTCGACAAACAAGCCGAACTGTACAAAGGTGGTTTGTAGCTCTTAACCACTAACATTGAGAGTTAGGGTGAAGCTGATCAAAGATGGAAATGAGGATGAGACCTCATGCTCTTAACCCTGGCCTGGGTGAGCTCAAATCAAAGAAAGTGTGGGGATCCACAAAGAGGGACCCTATTCCACTTGACTGACTCTATAAAAAGATCTTGGGTTATGTTCAAGAGCATCAGCACGTAGTGCGAGCATAATGAACGACTCAACAAATAACAGGGGATTGATTGCTAATCCCTTCTATCTGTCAATTGCATCTTCACTTAGGAGGACTTATCAAGTAACATGCCTCACTTGGAGGTCTTTGGCACAAATATAAACATACACAATCAGAGCCTCATAAGGAGGACTTTAGCCAAATGCCTGCCAAAAGGTGGTAGGACTTCCAGACTACATGGAGTGAGAGTGTGGTTACCCAGGTGGTGTATCAACCACACTCAAAATCAAAGCTCAAGCAAGAGCTAAAAGCGACTAATGTACCTGTACAAAAGCCAAACAGTCAATATCTCAGACAGAAAAAAAAGACAGACAACAATAGTGGAACTTTCCAATATCTACACAATGCAAGTCACAAATGCAAGCACTCAAGTGAGTTCATCACATCAATGGACCTACAACACAACAAGAGTTAGTGATCAAAGAAAATGGCATCTCATGTAATGAGATCACATCAACCATTAGTGTTAAATGCTCAAGCCTGAAACACAAAACACAATTGGTAAGTACAAACCACTAGTACAAAGACTAGGGTCAAAGACAAGTCAAATAGTCAAAACAGAAGTCAATATTTCACATGAAGCACATTCAGTCAAACAAGAAAGAGTCCTCAAAAGGACCAAAGCTAATTCATAAGGCAAAGCCATCAAATGATCAAGGTAAAGCAAAGGCAAGCAATGTGATCAAAATTGGACATCAAACATAGAAAATCCAAAACAAAACAGAAATGTATCCAATGATCATGAATTTTTTATGTGAATTCAACATGTTAAGAATGAACATCCTACAAAACATTAGGTCCAGAAGACAACAAATGGTACATGAATGCAAATGCATAAAAGCAACATCAAATATGTGACACAAATTGTCACACCATATTGTTCATGTGTCCAAAACAGTGATGTTAAATGATAAAAATATCAAACCAAATCTCAAAAATCATGTCACATGTTAGGATCAAGCATACCAAATTTCAAGTCAATTGGATCAAACATGAGCATTTCACAAGCAAATGAACACAACATATCCATATGGCATCATGTTCAATCAAACAATCACAATTAAAAATCCAGCATCCAACAATTCATGAGAATAACATCAAAAAATAATCTACATCAACACAAGCATGTGAAAAAAAGTTTGGATCAATTTGGACATGTCTTCTATTTTTTATGATTTTTGGAAGTTGAATGAAATAATGGAATAAAAATGAAAATAATGTGGAAAATAAAATTTGAATGAAATAGAAAATGCATATGCCAGACTCGAACTTAGGTATGCGCGGATCAAGCAAATATTTAACAATTAAATCCAAAGCATACGCACGCCAGGATCGAACACAAGTGAGCAAGGTCCAAGGCGCGCTCAACATGAAACACAGAGTTTCAATCAAAAGGAGAAATCAAATGGAAATTAAAAATGCTCGCGCCAGGTATCGAGCTCAGGTGTTGAAGATTCAAGGCGCGCTTAACAAAAACCTAAGGAGATGAACCAGACGGCCGAAATAGTGATTCCGGTCGTCTTCTCCGATTGACTCCACGGCAGCCTTCATCACAAAAATTCTAGAAACTAGCAAAACATACATGGATCGAAAGGTCTTTTTATCAGGATCACGAATATCATGTTCATTAGTCCTAAAACTTCATGAATCAACCGGATCGAGTGAAAACATTATGAACATCAAAACTTTAATTCAACATAACTTCCTCATTTCTTCACCAAAATCAATTCTAAACATATCAGCATGATCACCTAAGCAAGATCTACAGGTTTATGGCAAGAATTTGGCAAAAAAGGGAGGTCGAATTTTCACTTACTTGAAGTGCAGTGATCAAAAATCGTGTGTTCAAGCTTCCAGAACTTCCAGATCTTCTCCTCTATGCTTTCTTCGAACCTCTATGACCGAATCAGCACTTGAAATCACTTGGATCTAGCTCAGCATCAAGTTTCCATTTCCATGTTCATGCACTTGTTCTGCTCAAGATCTTGCTCAATTGCCACGAATAATGGATGAATCTCCCTCATAATTCCACAAGGATCATGAATATGCAAAGAGATTCAAGGTTTGTGTGAAGAAAATTGAAAATCAAAGTGAGAGAAAAATGGAGGGAAAAGGAAAATTCTATATCTGAAATTCTGTTATTATGGCAAATACAGTTATGATTAGGCTTATATACTCCTTGTTAATGATGCTGCTAATCATAATTTGCAAAGGCTAAACATGATTAGGGAAATATGAGGTGTAATGCAAATTTGCAAGTGTGAGGTAGCATGACCAATCCACACGTGAACAGTGCCATGCTGAGCCTTGTATTCACCTAAAATCATTCAATAGTCAATATTTGAATGGTATTTTGCTTGCATGATTAACCAAATTTGAATTATCAAAATTCCCTCCAAAATGCACATGTATGAACCAATGGTCATGTGAGATTCTTTCATGCAATGCAAGGCTTGATTTGGAAAGTCTTGGTCATGCCAAGCATTTTGCAAAAAGAGTGGACCAATTTGGAGTTTTGAAGCAAACGTTATGCCATGTTGAACTTCCATGCATACTTTGTGATCATTTGGCCATAACTTCTCAACCATTCATCATATGGACATGATATAGGACTTTTTGAAAAGAGGAGAGTAATATCTTCAACTTTCATGTTCACCAAAAATCCATTTGAAGCTTCTTTGATGTTGAAAAGTCAAGTTGAATGTGTACAAAAAACTTGCCATTTTTGGAAACTTTCAATTACAGGTCACTTTCCATTTTGGGAAACTTTTGCCATGACTTCAAAATCTTTAAGATAGATGTTTAGAATGACAAATGGACCTCTTTTGAACATGATTGAGGTGTCTCAACTCATTTCCCCACCTCATAGCCCTCAGTTGACTGCACAGTTGACTTTTGTGATCCTCAGATGACCTTCATGCTCTGATCAACTTGAACCTCCACCACTTGAGGAATTTGATCAGAAATGAAACCTTAGCTCATGTAAGCTTCTCAATATAACCATGTGATCCTCTTCATCAGCAAATACCTCCTTTCTTTGAGAAGCCCTAGCTGGAAGAATGCCACTGATCAGGGTTGACTAGAGGTCAGAATCCTAATCCAAAGGAACCTGAGCATGAATCATGAAACCATGGATGATGACATAACCATGATGATGATAATATATCCTTGCAAGTAAGATAATGCTCAAGACCTTTGAAGGATCAGAAAACCCTAACTGAAGTACAAACCCCTCAGATGGTTGATGATCAATTCATAGAGCCCCTCAGGCTTGAATCATATGACTTCTCCATCTTCTGAAAAGACTTTGGAGGATGACTTTCTTATTTCCATATGATATGCAAAATGCAATTCCTAATATCCTAAAATATGAAATGCAATGACCCAAGCTAGTCCCAAGAAGAGGAGGGAAAATTTTGAGGTGTTACAATAGGGTCAAAGTAGACCTTCTTCCTCTCAAAATTTTATTGATTGTTGTTGTTGTAGTTGGTTATTTGTTGCCGTTGTTGTTGACGTGGTTGTTGTTGAATCGAAACTAATTGATTGTTGGAATTGTTTGAGAAATCTGGAATCACTGAAGAAACTTGATGTTGATGTTGACGAGGTTGAGAACTCTTTATGACATTAGGCCTCCTCTGCCTCCCAACAGTCACTGAATTAGTCTCCCCCTCCTTTCTCTTGGAGAAACTACCCCCTACTTCTTGCTAGACGATGCTTCTTCTTTAGAGAGACGTCCCTCATGGACTCCCTCTTCTAACATCATCCCCATATTTACCATTTTGGTAAAGTCATTGGGGGAAATGGAAATCATATGTTCGTAATTAAACGAACTTGGCGTCTTCCAATGGTGGACTAATCTGGGCAGCCAACTCCCTCCACTTATGAGCATATTCTTTGAACGTCTCCTTATCCTTCCGAGACATAGACCTCAGCTGGTCTCTATCAGACGCGATATCAACGTTGTATTTGTATTGCTTGACAAATGCTTCACCAAAATCATTGAAAGTACGGACGCTTGCACTGTCTAACCCCATATACCTTCTCAAAGCAACACCGGTTAAAATGTCTTGGAAGTAGTGAATCAGCAACTGATCATTATCAGTTTGAGTAGACATCTTTCTGGCGTACATCACAAGGTGGCTTAGCGGACAAGTGTTTCCCTTATACTTTTCAAAGTCAGGGACCTTGAACTTCATTAGGATCTTCATATTGGGTACCAGGAAGAGCTCAACATCACTCTTCCCAAATAAATCCTTCCCTCTCAGAGTCTTCAACTCCTTACGCAGCTTGAGGAATTGGTCCTTCATTTCGTCCATTTTCTCATATACATATGGGCCCTCAGATGGCTCAGAATGGTAGATGGTCTCCTCAACACGAGGTAGAGTATGAACAACTGGAGCTGGCACTAACATGACCGGGCTAGATGCCGGTAGAGAAACAAAAGTGGGTGCGTACCCTTCAGGCATAAAGTTGGATGGCATTCCCCAAGGGAATCCAGCAGGCATGGAAGGACCGGATTTGCTGGCAGCAATAAGAACAGTCGAGGTAGCAACCTCAGAAATAACAGTCCTCTGGGAGGAGTTACAGGAGTTGGTGAAGACTGATTCTACGCAGCAAGAACAAACTCCATCATAGCAGTCAACCATGGAATTTCATCATTCAACTCTCTATTCTCTTGCTCTAAATGCTTCATTATCTTCGGTTGATTAGCATGAGTGTTGTATCGGTGAGCCAGCTTGGCTGAAGGACAGAAGAATGACCGATAAGACATCTGGCGGAAGAAAACCTACTAGCTGGAAGACCTCGATAGGAGGCAATGTTTGAGCCCCTTGGTGGCATTTTACTTTGAGATACATGTTTTGTGTTTTGTATTCATATCCCTGCAGGTAGCGCGGTTCCTTCGTCAAGGACTGCCTTTTTTCCCTCGAGCATCCCAAACCCTAAAACCCAAAGCAACACGTTTACTCCTTCTACTACAGGCGAGTAAGTCTCCAAAGGTCGAGCATCCGGTAGATTGCGTAGTAACGTTGTTCGTCCAAAACCCAATCCATAACCCCGTAGTTAGCCGAACTACGGCTTGCTCTGATTCTCATTCCAGATGAGATACGTAGGTATAAGACGCGATGTCTTAGCGAGCACACATCCCCCCAACCCATAGGTCAGCCGAGCTACGAAGACTCTGATTCTCATATTCAGATGAGATACGTATGCAGTGGATGCGACATCCGCGCGAGTCATTTCTCTTAACCTTTTTAGTAAATAAACACATTAGGTAAACCCGCACCCTTTAGACAAAAACTACAAAAGTGGATCCCGTTGAGTACTATGGATGCGTAGGGGTGCTAATACCTTCCCTTCGCATAACCGACTCCCGAACCCAAGATTTGGTTGCGAGACCCCGTCTTGTCCTTTCCTTTTTCAGGTTTACTTCGAGCGTTTCCTTTCCCTCCTTTGGGATGAATAACGCCCGGTGGCGACTCTTCTGTCATTCTCTTTCGCCGGTTGTTTTTTCGCACACTGTATTTTTCAGGTTGCGACAGCTGGCGACTCTGCTGGGGATACTAAGAAGTTGACCTCTTGCTGGTCCATCTTCCCTAAGCGAGTCCCTCCTAGCTTTTGTAGTTTGTTTGTTTATTGGGTGTTCATGCTTTTGTACAGTTATTTATTTACCTGCTTTACCTTATTACATTATGTACATATCATTGTTGTATCTGTTGGTTGGCTATGGCTGCTTGGTGATCTTTGTGAGATGAGTTCTATACCCGAACTCGAGTGCACTTAAGATAGGAGAATGGCATAGTCCTGTCAACTTGTGTGGAGTATTCCTTAGCGAGTTGACTTGCAAGCCCATTCACTTGGTGGAGGTCATGTTGAGATCAATAATGTCACATAAGTAAGTTGTGGTTAGACATTACTTGTTCCAATATAGACCTAAGAAGCCAAGGACCTTAGTTTACCTAACCCATCTTGGCCTATTCGTAGGACATAGTGCGAAAGTCGTTCAAATGTAAGATTTGATACGATTGTTACGCGATACTACACTCATAAGAGTCTCTCTTGAGAATATTGTTGGAATACGAGTAGTCGTTCCTCCGATAATATCCGAAAGATGGGATTATGACTATGGGAACCTTTTGTAGAACATGTTTGGCAGGTTTAAACCTTAGTACACTCCTATTGGGTGGTTCTTAACCTAAACTCCATACTCGTGACTTGCAACAAACCCTTGATTCATGGTTAATCCGATCAGGTATCCTTAATATCAATGAAACTCGGGTGTTGATAAGGTGTAAACCATAATCCACCAAAATGGGTGATTGATATTAAGGATAACATGACCCATCCCATGACCTTTGTTTGGTGTACTCTTAATTTCTCTCCAGACAGTGCAACCTGACAGATGTTCAAGCAGATACAGCAATCCTGATTGACATGCCACTGCATTGCATTCACATCATCACATCATTTGCATTCATATCATTTAACACATGTTTATCCTTTTCAAGGAGGTTTAAATCTTCTTCTTGATTCTAGTCGGGGTTTTCTTTTTACACTGCTTATCAAATGTGAGACTGGAATCAAGGGGGTAGAATACTTTTGGAATTGATAAACATGTCATTGCATTTGCATATTCATTAGCATGTCTTGCATAACAGGTACTGCCGCATTGGTGACCATTCCAGCTGCAGCGCCACTACAACAACAACAATCACAACGTCAACCAGCTCAGTATCAACAGCAACAACAACCGGGTAACAGACCCGCTTATCAACAGAGGCAAAGGATGATGGACCGGCGTTTCGACACCCTTCAAATGTCGTACGCTCAGTTGCTTTCTAGTCTTCAACAACTACAACTTGTGCAATTGCGCACTCTGGCTCCTCCTATTGGTAGACTTCCGGTGGGTTACGACGCCAACGCTAGGTGTAGCTTCCACTCTAGGGCACCTGGCCACAATATTGAGAACTGCAAAGCTTTTAAGCACGTAGTTCAGGACCTCATAGATTCAAAGGCCATCGACCTTGCACCAGCTCCGAATGTCGTTAACAATCCCATGCCCCAGCATGGTGGTGCGAACGTTAACATGATAGAGGGAAAAGCCAAGTCCATTAAGGATGTGTTGAAGCTGAAGACTCCATTGTCGGATGTCAAAGGATGCTTGCTGAAGGCCGATGTTTTCCCCGGTTGTGGGAAGGGTTGTTTGGATTGTGCTACTCAGAGTGGAGGTTGTTTGAAGCTACAGCAGGGTATCCAGGCCTTGCTCGACAAAGGTATCCTCCAGGTTGAAGATTTGTCTGTCCAAGAGTCTATGGAAGGGGTTGAGGGAGAAGGGTTTGAAGATGCTACTGATGAATTCGCAGATGTTGTTCCTACTGATTTTGTAATCCATGATGATGTATTTATTTTTTCCAATGTGGATGATCCTGATGTAATTGAACTTGATTCCGATGTTTCGGATGTGTGTACTTCAACGCCTCAGACTCATCAGGGGCCGATCACTTTCCCCAGTGCTGGCATCATTCAGTATGGTCAAGTCTCTGCAGTCGACGAAGAAGATGGGGATAGTGATTGTGACATTGACAACTGGGTGCGTCCGAAGATCCCGGGTGAAGTCATCAACAATTGGTCTTCTGAAGAGATTATCCAAGTCACTCTTCTTGAAGAGTAATTTTCATTGTTTATTCATGCATATCCAAGTCTTACGTTCCGCCCAGGGCGTAATGACTCATTGTAGGGCCCACCTATGTGACACTTGCATTTTTTATCATAAATAAAGGACGTCTTTTTGCATTCAAATATTTCGTTCCCTGTCTTTCTATTTTTGCAGTTTTTCAAAATAAAAAAAATGGCAATGTTTTGTTTAGTTTTCACTTCTTGTTCACACTCATAAGCACATACCATCACTCATGCAGATGCACAACACCGGATCCTATTGATAACGGTTCTGCTATGGCTCGTTTCGACTTTGAAAATCCAATCTTTCAAGCTGAAGAAGAGGGTGATGAAGACTGTGAACTCCCTGAAGAGCTTACCAGGTTATTAAAACAAGAGGAAAGGGTTATTCAACCGCATCAAGAGTCTGTTGAAGTGATTAATCTCGGCACCGAGGACACCAAGAGAGAAATCAAGATAGGGGCTGCTTTAGAAGACAATGTGAAGAAAGGGCTGATTGAATTGCTGCAAGAATACGTTGACATCTTCGCCTGGTCTTATCAGGACATGCCTGGGCTGGACACAGACATCGTGGTGCACCGCTTGCCTCTCAAAGAAGGTTGTCCTCCGGTCAAGCAGAAGCTCAGAAGAACAAGACCAGAGATGGCTGTCAAGATAAAGGAAGAAGTACAAAAGCAGTTGGATGCAGGGTTTCTAGCAGTCGCCAATTATCCGCCATGGGTTGCAAACATCATCCCAGTACCTAAGAAGGATGGAAAGGTACGGATGTGTGTCGACTACCGGGATCTGAACAGAGCTAGCCCTAAAGATGATTTCCCATTACCTCGCATCGACGTTTTGGTGGATAATACAGCTCAGTTCTCGGTATTCTCCTTCATGGATGGCTTTTCTGGCTATAACCAAATCAAGATGGCACCAGAAGACATGGAAAAGACAACTTTCATAACCCCATGGGGCACCTTCTGCTACAAGGTGATGCCGTTTGGTCTGAAAAATGCCGGAGCAACATATCAACGAGCGATGGTGACTTTGTTCCATGATATGATTCATCATGAAATCGAGGTTTATGTGGACGATATGATTGCCAAATCTCAAACAGAAGAAGAACATTTGGTGAATTTGCAGAAACTGTTTGAGCATTTGAGGAAATTCAAACTGAGACTTAATCCGAACAAGTGCACTTTCGGGGTGAGATCGGGAAAATTGCTGGGTTTTATTGTTAGCGGAAAAGGGATTGAGGTGGATCCTGACAAAGTGAAAGCAATACAGGAAATGCCTGAGCCAAGAACAGAGAAGCAAGTCCGTAGTTTCTTAGGGAGGTTGAACTACATTGCAAGGTTCATCTCTCACCTAACAACCACGTGTGAGCCAATTTTCAAATTTCTGAAGAGAGATCAGGCTATCAGGTGGAATGAAGATTGTCAAAGGGCTTTCGAGAAGATAAAAGAGTATCTACAGAAACCTCCGATCCTTATACCTCCAGTTCCTGGGAGACCTCTGATAATGTACCTATCAGTGACTGAGAACTCGATGGGGTGTGTATTGGGACAGCATGACGAGTCTGGTCGAAAAGAGCATGCCATATACTACCTTAGCAAAAAGTTTACCGACTGTGAAGTCAAATATTCGCAGCTTGAGAAAACTTGTTGTGCTTTGGCCTGGGCTGCTCGCCGACTGAGGCAGTATATGTTGAACCATACTACCTTGTTGATTTCTAAGATGGATCCAGTGAAATACATATTCGAGAAGCCAGCTCTCACCGGAAGGGTCGCTCGTTGGCAAATGATTTTAACAGAGTATGATATTCAGTACACGTCACAGAAGGCCATCAAAGGGAGTATTCTGTCAGACTATCTTGCTCAGCAGCCGATTGATGATTATGAGCCGATGAAGTTTGATTTTCCAGATGAAGACATCATGTTCCTCAAGATGAAAGACTGTGAAGAGCCAGTTATTGAGGAGGGACCTGATCCAAACGAAAAGTGGACTTTGTTGTTTGATGGGGCTGTCAATGCTAGAGGAAGTGGAATTGGCGCTGTCATTACAACTCCGAAAGGTGCCCACATACCTTTCACCGCTCGTTTGACTTTTGAGTGCACAAATAATGAAGCTGAGTACGAGGCCTGTATCTTGGGTATTGAGCAAGCCATTGATTTGAGAATCAAGACTTTGGACATCTTCGGAGATTCAGCGCTGGTGATCAATCAAGTGAATGGTGATTGGAATACTCTCCAGCCCACTTTGGTCCCCTACAGAGATTACACGAGAAGACTGTTGACTTTCTTCACAACAGTAAAATTGTATCATATACCTCAGAATGAGAACCAGATGGCAGACGCACTTGCTACTCTATCCTCCATGATCAAGGTAATTCGTTGGAACCATGCTCCCAGGATCGATGTGATGCGCCTTGACAGGGTCGCGTATGTGTTTGCTGCTGAACTGGTAGTCGATGACAAGCCCTGGTATCACGATATCAAGTGCTTTGTGAAGAATCAAGAGTACCCTGCAGGGGCATCCAACAATGACAGAAAGACTTTGAGAAGATTGGCAGGCAGTTTCTTCTTGAACAAAGACGATGTGCTGTATAAGAGGAACTTCGACATGGTTTTGCTCAGATGCGTGGACAGACACGAGGCAGACATATTAATGCAGGAAGTTCATGAAGGTTCCTTCGGTACTCATGCCGGTGGACATGCAATGGCTAAGAAATTGTTGAGAGCGGGTTATTATTGGATGACCATGGAATCAGATTGTTTCAAGTATGCTCGGAAGTGTCATAAATGCCAGATTTATGCTGATAAGGTGCATGTACCGCCGAATCCTCTGAATGTGATGTCTTCGCCGTGGCCGTTTGCTATGTGGGGCATTGACATGATTGGAAAGATTGAGCCGACTGCTTCCAATGGGCATCGCTTCATCCTTGTTGCCATCGACTATTTCACCAAATGGGTCGAAGCAGCGTCGTTCGCGAATGTCACCAGACATGTGGTTGCCCGTTTCATCAAGAAAGAAATCATTTGTCGCTATGGGATTCCCGAAAGAATCATTACCGATAATGGTTCTAATCTCAACAACAAAATGATGAAGGAGTTGTGTCAGAACTTCAACATTCAGCATCACAATTCTTCCCCTTACCGCCCTAAGATGAACGACGCTGTTGAGGCGGCAAATAAGAATATAAAGAAGATTGTGCAGAAGATGGTCGTCACGTACAGAGATTGGCATGAGATGCTACCCTTCGCCTTGCATGGGTACCGTACTTCAGTACGTACATCGACCGGGGCAACCCCTTACTCCCTGGTGTATGGTATGGAAGCAGTCCTACCTGTTGAAGTGGAGATTCCTTCTCTAAGAGTCCTGTTGGATGTCAAGTTAGATGAAGCTGAATGGATTCGGACAAGGTTCAATGAGTTGAGTCTTATCGAAGAGAAGCGAATGGCAGCCATTTGTCATGGGCAGTTGTATCAGAGTCGGATGAAGAGAGCTTTTGATCAGAAGGTGCATCCTCGTTGTTTCCAAGTCGGAGATTTAGTGTTGAAAAGGATCCTTCCTCCTCAGACAGATCACAGGGGCAAGTGGACTCCTAACTATGATGGACCGTATATTGTCACCAAGGTTTTTGATGGTGGGGCCTTAATGCTTGCAACTATGGATGGTGAAAACTTCACTTCCCCTGTGAACTCAGACGCAGTTAAAAAATACTTCGCATAAAATAGACCCGCTGGACAGTAAAAAAGAGTAGTCCAGGCAAAAATGGGCGTCCCGGCGAACCAAGAAAATGAAAGGGTTCGGAAAAAAATTAGGGACAAAAAAAAAAAAAAAGATTGTACACCCGGTAAGTTGAAAACCTGAAAAGGCAACTTAGACAAAAATGGGTATCCCGGTGGATCGAAAACCCGAAAAGGGCGATCCAGGCAAAAGTTAGGGATTAAGCGAATGACTGCGTTTTGAGTAGTTCTGAATCTCATCTCGTGCCAATGACTGGAAATTTTTGAAGGATAGGAAACAGTCCAATCACTCTTTCAGAAAGCTGATCATCTGGAGGATCTTGAAGACGGGCAAGTCATAGCAGAATTGGAACCCAATAGAAATCCATTTCACATTGCCATTAGATTAATTTCTGTTTTTATCTTTTGTGCGATTACCTCTTTCCAGGGATTGCTTCTTAATGTAAATGCCTATTCAGAGGCCATTCAATCAATAAAATCATGTTATTCAGTATATCTCTGTTTTCATTTTCATTTTACTGTTTTGTTTGCAAAAATGACGTCCGAATTTTTGATAAACATTGCATCATGACACATAAGGGCTTTACAGGTACAGGCTTAATAAACATTTAAAATTACTGTAAATTTTAAGTGCTTTGGATCGTCTATTCAGAACAGATACCCTCGGGGCATTTCCTTAAAATCTCCTGCAGATGGTCGTGAATATCTTCCCCAGTGAAGTCGCCAACAGACGAATTCAGTGTCTTGACCCTGCAGAGCTGATCAGAGTGTTGGATTCTTCAATCCCCAGCAGTTTCTCACCACCGTACTTCCCCAAGCGGTTGTTTCAAGACATACACTCCCCAGTAGAGTTGACAGTGTCAGACTATATATCCCCAGCGGAGTTGACAGTGCCAGACTGTATCTTCCCAGCAGAAGTGGCTGCTCCTTAGAGTTCGATGCCAGATTGATAATCCCAATGCCAGATCCATGGTTTCTTTCCTTGAAGCAGAACCTCGGTACCGTATCAGTGTTTGCTCCCCCTGCTAAGTCATCTCTCGCAAATCGTGGTTGCCAGAACCATTGTAGCTTTCCTCAGCAGCAGGCTTCCAATGCCATTCTTTCCCCGATCAGAGTCTCGGTATGGCCAGAACACCGCATGGCTAGTCATCTCCCCACAGAGTTCTTTGCGCTGTGCATCTCCAACAGCCTTGCCAGGGTCCAGAAGATGGTGATCATTTCTCCAGCAGATCCCTTGCCTCAGCTTGGCATTCTACCCAGCATTTCGCATCCCTGCATGTAGAATCATATTGCATTGCATCCTTCCAAATCGCGTAGCATTTCCTTTTTCATGGAGCATTACGCCATTGAAAAATTCAAACATACGCATGTAAGCATAAAACATTCTCGGTATCCCAAGTGATAAGCTAGAAGTTGTTTCCAGTACTCAGACTGAAGATTGTTCATGACTTACCTTTGTTATCCCCAGCAAATGTCATTGGCCCATGCGCCGCCTCTATTATCATTCCCTATTTCTGCCAATGCTGACAGGCATGAAGTTTTCCGATGTTCAGATCGAAGAAGTTTCCAACGTTCAGGTCGATGCAACTTGTGGCATTCAAGCCAGTGTTCCGATATTCAGATCGAAGTGGCATTCAGGCTAATTTTCCGATATTCAGATCGAAGAAGTTTCCGACGTTCAGGTCGATGTGACTTGTGGCATTCAGGCCAGTTTTCCGGTATCCAGACCGAAGTGGCATTCAGGCCAATTTTCTGATATCCAGACCGAAGTGGCATTCAGGCCAATTTTCTGATATTCAGATCGAAGTGGCATTCAGGCCAAGTCTTTCCGATGTTCAGATCGAAGAAGTTTCCGACGTTCAGGTCGATGCAACTTGTGGCATTCAGGCCAGTTTTCCGGTATTCAGATCGAAGTGGCATTCAGGCCAATTTTCCGATGTTCAGATCGAAGAAGGTTCCGACGTTCAGGTCGATGCGACTTGTGGCATTCAGGCCCATTTTCCGATGTTCAGATCGAAATCCTTTCCAGTATTCAGACTGATGAGCGGCATTCAAGCCATGGTTATTTCTGTGTTACCATTTATTTTGGTATCCAGTTTAACATTCTTTTTCGATATTCAAACTGACTCTCACCGTACCAGACGAATTCTTCTTTCAAGACCACCTCTTTGCTGATTCTGACATCATTGTTACTTCACTTCACTTTAGTGCAAATTTTTGGGCTTTTATTGTATTCAATCCCTTGATACCTCGAAAGTACGAAAGCAACTGCCATCTTCTTTCCGGGTCTCCAGTTGATTGAATAGGGGCAGCTGTAATACCCCAAAATTTACCCTCATTTTTCCTAAAAAAAAAAAAAAAAAAAAAAAAACGAAAAAAAAAAAATTTAATTAATTAATTAATTAATTAAATAAATAAATAAAATAAATAAATAAAATATAACAAATTATTTTGGACTTGGGTCTCCCTCATTTGAGCCCATTACCCACGAAAATCAGTCTATAAATACTGAAGTTTCAGTAGAGGAAAACACACTTGGAGTTACACTTGGAGTTACACTGGGAGATTCACTTGAGAAAAAGGGAGAGAAGCAAAATACTCTGAGGTTTCCTTGGAACAAAACCCTGAGGAAAAAGATAGTGAGAGAAGAACTAACAGAGTTCAGAGCAGCCTCCAAACCCTGAAGGGAAATCAACTTGTAAACCTCACGGGTGCAACTCAATTTCAATCAAGCCCTCCAATCAGGTTTGCCCTATATCCATCATCTTTATGCCTTTTATTTGAATGCTCTAAATGTATGAGGTATTATGGGTGAATTTGATACCCTTTTTGTGAGCCTTTTGTGAATTTTGATGGAATTATTCATGTGGTTACATTTTGATTTAGGGGCAACTCTGGGTTACCCTATTTTGTTTATTCTAACCTGTCTTGTGTTTCCATGGCATTGTTTTCTCTTGATTTCATCCTACTACTCTAACCCTTTGTCGAGTTTTGTGAGGGCTCACATGGCTTTCGCAGAGACACTCGCGTGGTTTCCCACTTTATTTGTGGGATACCCCCTGGAGTTTTATTCTGATTATTCGTGTTGACTGATTTCCTTTGACGATCCAGCTGGAGACATTTCAGGGTTTCTTGCCCCTTTAACTGCTATAGCTTCAGATCTTTATCCGTGTGGTAATTTTTTCCCTTTCTCATACTTTATCGCTTTCTTAGCTGGAAGACCTCGATAGGAGGCAATGTTTGAGCCCCTTGGTGGCATTTTACTTTGAGATACATGTTTTGTGTTTTGTATTCATATCCCTGCAGGTAGCGCGGTTCCTTCGTCAAGGACTGCCTTTTTGCCCTCGAGCATCCCAAACCCTAAAACCCAAAGCAACACGTTTACTCCTTCTACTACATGCGAGTAAGTCTCCAAAGGTCGAGCATCCGGTAGATTGCGTAGTAACGTTGTTCGTCCAAAACCCAATCCATAACCCCGTAGTTAGCCGAACTACGGCTTGCTCTGATTCTCATTCCAGATGAGATACGTAGGCATAAGACGCGATGTCTTAGCGAGCACACATCCCCCCAACCCATAGGTCAGCCGAGCTACGAAGACTCTGATTCTCATATTCAGATGAGATACGTATGCAGTGGATGCGACATCCGCGCGAGTCATTTCTCTTAACCTTTTTAGTAAATAAACACATTAGGTAAACCCGCACCCTTTAGACAAAAACTACAAAAGTGGATCCCGTAGAGTACTATGGATGCGTAGGGGTGCTAATACCTTCCCTTCGCATAACCGACTCCCGAACCCAAGATTTGGTTGCGAGACCCCGTCTTGTCCTTTCCTTTTTCAGGTTTACTTCGAGCGTTTCCTTTCCCTCCTTTGGGATGAATAACGCACGGTGGCGACTCTTCTGTCATTCTCTTTCGCCGGTTGTTTTTTCGCACACTGTATTTTTCAGGTTGCGACAATAACAAAAAAAAAATTGTTCCCATATCTGTAAAATGTTTGTTTGCACTCCATTTCTCTAAAATCAAAATATCAAATCATTATGCAAACTTTGATTTCCCTGTATTTGAAGCTGAGGAAGAGAATGATTATAAAGACGTGTCTGATGAGTTATCCTGTTTGCTTGAGCACCAGGAAAGACCCATTCAGCCGTTTGAAGAGCAGATTGAATTAGTCAACTTGGGTTCTAAAGATTATTGGATGAAAGTTAAGATAGGGTCTCAACTATGTCAAGAGGTTAAGAAAGGGTTGGTTGATCTTCTCCAGGATTCTGATATTGTGGAGCATAGATTGCCTTTGAAGCCAAAATGCCCGCCGATCAAGCAGAAATTGAGAAGAAGTCACCCTTATATGGAAGTGAAGATTAAGGAGGAAGTGCAGAAGCATATTGATGATGGTTTCCTTGTTACCTTCGAGTATCCGCAGTGGGTGTCCAACATTGTGCATGTTCCTAAGAAGGATGGAAAAGTACGTATGTGTGTTGATTATAGAGATTTGAATAAAGCCAATCCGAAAGATGATTTCCTTCTGCCACACATTGATATGTTGGTAGACAATACAACTAAATTCAAAGTCTTTTCATTTATGGACGGATTTTCCGGTTATAATCAGATTAAGATGGAACCCGAAGATATGGAGAAGACCACATTCATTAAACCTTGGGGAACATTCCGTTATTGAGTGATGCCCTTCGGTTTAAAGAATGTTGGTGCGACGTACTAGAGAGCTATGAATACTCTTTTCCATTATATGATGCACAAAGAGATTGAGGTCTATGTTGATGATATGATTGCTAAATTAAGTGGTGAAGAAGAACATGTTGAGCATTTGTTGAAGTTATCCAAGCGTTTGAGGAAATATAAACTCTACTTGAATCCCAATAAGTGTACTTTTGGTGTTCGCTCCGGTAAGTTGATGGGCTTTATTGTTAGCGAGAATGGTATTGAAGTTGATCCTGCCAAGGTCAAAGTAATACAAGAGATCCTGCACCAAAAACTGAGAAGCAAGTCAGAGGTTTTCTCTACCACTTGAACTATATCTCAAGATTTATATCGCATATGAATGCCACATGTGCGCCTATATTCAAGCTTCTTCAGAAAGACCACTCTTGTGATTGGATTGAAGATTGCCAGAAAGATTTTGACAGTATCAAAGAATATCTGCTTGAGCCTCTGATTTTGTCTCCGCCTGTTGAAGGAAGACCTTTGATCATTTATTTGATTGTGCTTGAAGAGAGTATGGGTTGTGTTCTTGGTCAACAGGATGAATCTGGGAAGAAAGAATATGAAATTTACTACCTCAGTAAGAAGTTCACTGACTGTGAGACTCGCTATTCTAAGCTTGAGAATACATTTTATGCTCTAGCTTGGGCTGCTAAACGTCTATTGTTATCTAAGTATGATATTGAATACCAAGTTCAAAAACCTATTAAAGGAAGTATCTTGGTTGACCATTTGGCTCACCAACCTATTGAAGATTATTAGTCAGTGCAGTATGATTTTCGAGACGAAGAGATTTTATATTTGAAGATGAAAGATTTTGACGACCCATTGCTTGAAGAAGGGCCAGAACCTGGTTCCTGTTGGGGCATGGTATTTCATGGAGCTGTTAATCAATATGGAAATGGCATTGTGTCAGACCAGATATGATCAATTGAATTTGATTAAAGAGAAGAGATTGACTGCCTTGTGTCATGGTTAGTTATATCAGCAGATAATGAAGAAAACTTTTGATAAGAAGGTCAAGCCTCGTGTGTTCCGAGAAGGTGACCTCGTGCTCAAGAAGATTTTATCTTTCAAACCTGATGCTAGGGGGAAATGGACTCCTAATTATGAAGGCCCATATGTTGTTAAGAGAGCCTTTTCAGGCGATGCTTTGATTCTTACAACTATGGATTATGAAGAGTTCACTCGTCTTGTGAATGTTGATGCAATCAAGAAATATTTCTCCTAAAAAAGAAAAGAATAGATCGCTAAGTTGAAAACCCAAAAGGGAGGCTTAGGAAAAAATGAGGGTCTCGGTGGATTGAAAACCCGAAAGGGCGATCCAAGAAAAAAGTTAAAGACATAAAACAAAAAATTTATCCTGGTAGATTGAGTACCCCATCTTGGGGCCATCTAGGCAAAATTTAGGGATTATGGCAAGTAACTGCATTCGGCTGGTCCTGATCTTTGAAGCAGTTTTGAACGGGCATTTGGTTCTGATTCATCATTCTCAACCGAAGACAAGAGTACAATGAATTTCAAAGTTGGCAGGGAGAGTAGTGGTCATTGTGTTCAATGTAGCCATTTTCCATGTAAGTTACCATTTTCAAACTTTGTAAAGATCCATGGATTCCTTCCATTTGCAGACTACCATTCTATTAAATAAAGTTGAGCTTTATCCAATTATTTATATTCTTATTTGTTTCTGTTTTAATAAATTTAAAATTTATGATGATAATTTTCAAATAAATAAATCAATGAATAATCATTTTTCTTAAATAATAAGGCATTTACTTTAAGAACATCTATTTCCAAAAGGAATGTCAACGGTAATCTCAGAACGGTAAGTTTCGATGTGTGAAGCATTGCTGGTCTTCCCCAAGCAGTTGGTTGGTGTTTTTCCCTCCCCAACAGTTCGGTGTTCATCCCCATCATGGTTAATGAGTTGCTCCCGAAGCAATTTATCATCCCCAGTAGAGTTGACGAGTCGATCCCCAAGCAGTTCATCATTTATCCCCAACAAAGCTGATGTGTTATTCTCTTTATAGTTTATCATCTGTCCCTAGCTGAGACTTTATGATTTTCATCCTCAGTTTCTATTTTGTCTTTGTGAATGAACTCTGGATCTTCGTTGAACCTTTATTTGGTTTTCATATCCCTAGCACCTTTATTTGGTTGTTGCATAGTCGTGGCAGTTTCTCCTCCGCATGAGTCTGCGGATCCGGTTGATATTGGTACCATGGAATTGGTTTCTTTCTCAATCTCCAAGAAGAGTCTGTTGACTGTAGCTTTCCTTTTGAGGAGTATGTTGCAGATTTTGCATCCTCGAATGGTTTTTGATTTGTCCTGGCAGATGTTTGCATCCCTAATGAAGCCCCACAAAGTTTGATTTTAATGGAATCCCTGGTAGCTTATCTGGTTCCCCACTCGGATTTTTTCCTCTCGTTGTGACTTGGATACCCAATGGAGTTCCATCTTATGATAGAAGATCTCTTCATTCAGGAAGTATTTAATTATGATCAGTATTGATGTTGTCCTCTGCAGGGTTGTCTCCCATTTGATATGGTGTTGAATTAAAATTCCCCACAGTGTTAACTTGTTGCTTTGATATATATATATATATATATATATATATATATATATATATATATATATATATATATATATATATATATATATATATATATATATATATATATATATAATATATATATATATATATATATATATATATATATATATATATATATATATATATATATATATATATCACTCGGATGTTGATGCAGATCTTCTGCAGTTCCTTCTTATCCTCAGCATATCGGCTGATATCTTCAACAGTGGTTTTGTCCCCCGAGAAGTTTGCCAGTCTGTATTTTCTCCTCTTCCAAAGAGTTTGAATTCTAAAAAAGATCTTTGTCAATCAAGGCTTATCCCCTAGCAATATCTCCTCCTCTTTTGAGAGTTAAGTTTGAGTTTTGTATTTGTTTAAATCCTTTTGATTGCTACGGAGATATATATATATATATATATATATATATATATATATATATATATATATATATATATATATATATATATATATATATATATAGTTTCCTCAGAGCGCTGAGTTTTCAGCAGTTTTTGGTCAGATGGCATGTTCTTCATGACTTTCCCCATCCAGAGTTGAATTTATCTTATAGTTAGGGTTTTTGTTCTCGATGATTTATTTTCACTCAGAGCGCTGAGTTTTCAGCAGTTTTTGGTCAGATGGCATGTTCTTCATGACTTTCCCCATCTAGAGTTGAATTTATCTTATAGTTAGGGTTTTTGTTCTCGATGATTTATTTTCATCCCTAGCAGGTTATCCAGTTGGTGTTCACATCTTGTTGAGATTAGCCGAGTAACTAGTTGTGATGATTCAGATCTTCATGTTTGTATTGTTTGTGCTAGCTTGTCAGCATAATCATATACACACTCATGCATATTCATGTATATACATACTCATGCATTTACCTTTTTTTATTCTGATCCTCTGCTTTGGTGATATTATTTCCCCCATGCAGATTTGGTGTGTCTGTCCTCCTTCAATTGTAGAGTGTCAGCCCCTTAAGCAGAAAGAGTTTATCCTTTCTCCTTCCCCACTGAGTTATTTCCTCGTGGATGATTGTGTCGCAACCTGAAAAATACAGTGCGCAAAAAAAACAACCCGCGAAAGAAAAAGACAGAAGAGTCGCCACCGTGCGTTATTCATCCCAAAGGAGGGAAAGGAAACGCTCGAAGTAAACCTGAAAAAGGAAAGGACAAGACGGGGTCTCGCAACCAAATCTTGGGTTCGGGAGTCGGTTATGCGAAGGGAAGGTATTAGCACCCCTACGCATCCGTAGTACTCTACGGGATCCACTTTTGTAGTTTTCGTCTAAAGGGTGTGAGTTTATCTTGTGTTGTTTACCAAAAAAAAAAGGTTAAATGAAAATGACTCGCGCGGATGTCGCATCCACTGCATACGTATCTCATCTGAATATGAGAATCAGAGTCTTCGTAGCTCGGCTGACCTATGGGTTGGGGGATGTGTGCTCGCTAAGACATCGCGTCTTATGACTACGTAGTTCGGCTAACTATGGGGTTATGGATTGGGTTTTGGACGAACGACGTCACTACGCAATCTACCGGATGCTCGACCTTTGGAGACTTACTCGCCTGTAGTAGAAGGAGTTAACGTGTTGCTTTGGGTTTTAGGGTTTGGGATGCTCAAGGGAAAAAAGGCAGTCCTTGACGAAGGAACCGCGCTACCTGCAGGGATACGAACACATACAAAACAAACATTTATAATGTAAATGTGCCAACAAGGGGCTCAGAAGTAAATAAACAAAAGAAAACAAATGCCTCCTATCGAGGTCTTCCAGCTAAGAAAGCGATAAAATGCGGAAAAGAGGTAAAAGTACCACACGGATAAAGATCCGAAGTAACAACAATTAAAGGAGTAAAAAACCCAGGGATCTCCCAAGCTAATGTCATCGAAGAAAGTGGGTCAGTACAGGTAATCGGAATGAACCTCCAGGGGGTATCCCACAAATAAAGTGGGAAAACCACGCAAACCATCTCTGCAAGAGTCTGTGAGTCCTCACAAAAACTCAATAAAAGGGTTAGTGAAACACGATAAGCATTTTTTTCATGAATAACAGTATGATTTCAGAAACCTCAAACCCTGTGGCATACATTTCAGAAATTAAACGATTAAGCATTCAAGGCATTACATAATTATGAACCCGTGGGCAAAAACCTAATGAAATTCATCCATCATACCTCAAACATTCAGAGTATTCAACTTCAAAGCAAAAGGTAATGGGAATAAAGGCAAACCTGATTGGAGAGCTTAATTGAAATTGAGTTGCACCCGTGATGTTTACAAAACAACCTTTAGGGTTTATGTGAGGCAGAGGTGATTCTGTGCATTTGAGTTCCCTTCAGGGTTTGGAGGCTGCTCTGAACTCCGTTAGGTCTTCTCTCACTTGCTTTTTCCTCAGGGTTTTGTTCCAAGGAAACCTCAGAGTGTTTTTGCTTCTCTTCTTTTTTCTCAAGTGAAGCCTTGGTATATATAGACTGAATTTCATTGTTTTGTGGGCTCAAATGAGAGA
This sequence comes from Lathyrus oleraceus, assembly GCF_024323335.1. Taxonomy (NCBI): domain Eukaryota; kingdom Viridiplantae; phylum Streptophyta; class Magnoliopsida; order Fabales; family Fabaceae; genus Lathyrus; species Lathyrus oleraceus. The sequence goes on from NC_066580.1 coordinate 352,288,232, forward strand.
GACCCAAGTCCAAAATTTTTTATTATATTTTATTTATTTTTTTATTATTATTTTTATTTATTTATTTTTTTTGTAAAAAATTATTTTATTTTATTTTATTTTTTCGTTTTTTTTTTCGTTTTTTTTTTCGGATCTAATTCTGATTGACATGATGAAATCCGATATGAAATGCTAAATGAATGCATGAATGAGGAGGGCAAATTTTGGGGTGTTACAGCTGCCCCTATTCAATCATCAGCTAAACCGAGTAGGATGAAAGCGAACAGCTTATCAGACAAACGGGGTGAGCTGTGATTGAATACCAAAGACAGACCGAAAATTTGCGCTCCGAGAACACCACAAAAACGCGGAAATACACCGTGCTGTTTATTTTTCTTCCGATCCTCTGGCTTAATCTGGAGTTTCGATCCTCTGGCTGAACCTATACTCAATTTAGTCCTCTGGTTGGATATTAATTTTGATCCTCGGGCTGGATACGATTTTGATCTTCTGGCTAGATCTTCTTCGATCTTCTGGCTAGATCTCCTCCGTTTCGATTCTCTGGCTGAATCTATTTCCTTTGATTCTCTGGCTGAATCTACTTCGATCTTCTGGCTAGATCTGAATTGTTGCGATTTTCGATCTTCTGGCTAGATCTTCTTTGTTTCGATGCTCTGGCTGAATCTACTTCGATCTTCTGGCTAGATCTGGATTATTTTGATGATAAATTCCCGTCATTAGGATCCCGCATCTGAGGCATGCGCTGGTTGACCCTCTTTTGAAATCTACACCCAACCTTCATATTAGATATGCAGCTTCGAGAATATTCCACTTTTGGGCTTCGTACATATTCTTCGGGCTAGAACATGTTGTAACGACTCCTCAATTAGACTTGGGCTTGCTGGGGAAATAAAGCTTGTAGGCGACGTCACTGGGGAATCTTCAAATTGAGCCTTAGGCTGGCTTACTGGAACACGATTCTCAGGCTGAATCTTCGAAATGACCCTCAGGCTGGATCACTGGAACACGATTCTCAGGCTGAATCTTTGAAATGACCCTCAGGCTGGATCACTGGAACACGATTCTCAGGCTGAATCTTTGAAATGACCCTCAGGCTGGATCACTGGAAAACGATTCTCAGGCTGAATCTTCAAAACGACCCTCAGGCTGGATCACTGGAAAACGATTCTCAGGCTGAATCTTCAAAATGACCCTCGGGTTGGATCACTGGAAAACGATTCTCAGGCTGAATCTTCAAAATGACCCTCAGGCTGGATCACTGGAAAACGATTCTCAGGCTGAATCTTCAAAATGACCCTCAGGCTGGATCACTGGAAAACGATTCTCAGGCTGAATCTTCAAAATGAACCTCAGGCTGGATCACTGGAAAACGATTCTCAGGCTGAATCTTCAAAACGACCCTCAGGCTGGATCACTCACGCTTGATCCTCTGGCTGGATCTCATGACCTTGGTTGTAAAGTAATTCTTCAGTCTGCTTGGAAGAACCTGTTTATCAGCTTATGTGTATGCTTGATATGATATGCATGCAAATGCAAATGTTATGCATGGTGTAAAAAGAAATCTGCTTGGGGAAGCAAACTCCGGTAGGGAACAGATCGCTATATCAATCCTTGAATGCTCTGTGGAGAATGATCCGTCTACCGAGACCAATGAGCCACCCAAAATAAATTGGCTGCTTGAAAAGTTGACCTTGCGGGGGGAGTATCAACTATGGAAACTTTGTTCGGCGAGGCTCTGTGAGGAGAGTCTGTGGGGAAAACACTTCCTGGGGAAATGTCGTAGGAAACGACATTTGCTGGGGATATGAACTTGCTAATTGCCCTCAAGCTGGGGATTAACAAATCTGTTAAAAATAATCTGATGGGGAATGAGATGAACACTGGGAACACCACCCTCTTGTTCGTTGGGTATGCAACCACTCCGCTGTTGCTAGGAAGATACAGTCTGACACTTTCAACTCCGCTGGGGATATATAGTCTGGATACTGTCAACTCTACTGGGGATAGACAGTCTGGATACTGTCAACTCTGTTGGGGAACATGCTCTGCTGAGGAGAGACTTTGTCAACCGCTTGGGGATGAGGATTCATGACTTGGCATCCGGTTCCTATGACCTGCAACCAAAAATACACGTATGCCTCGGGGGAATTACTCGGTTTGAATTCACCGTTCGGGATTAAGCACATTCAAAGCAATTTTAAATGTTTTCCTGTGCAAATCATCTGCAAAAGCCACCATTATGTTCATATGCAATATGTTTTATCAAAAATTCGGACATTTTTGCAAACAAACTGATAAATGAAAAATAAAGAGGCTCTTTAACTGAATTATTCGACTCTTAATGGGGAGAAAATTTGTGCCAGGAATAGGCGAGGGTATCAAGAAGCTGATCCCTGAAAAGAGGTGATCGCTATAAAAAGAGAACTATCCTAATGACAACGTGGATACGGGGTCCCACCGAGTTTCGACTCTGCTATGGCTCGTATGTCCTCAAGACGCTCTGCTCATCTTGCTTTCTGAAGTGGATGATTAGTCGATCTTTAACCTTCGAAGATTGCCGGATTGAATGAAATGGTGATATAACACTGATGAACTCAGATCACAGTCATTCGCTTATTCCCTAACTTTTGCCTGGATCGCCCCCTTTTCGGGTTTTCAATCCATCGGGATACCCATTTTTGCCTGAGCCGCCCTTTTGGGTTTTCGACTCACCGGGTGTACTCTTTTTTTATATCCCTAATTTTTGCCCGAACCTCTTTATTCTCTTTTTTTTGGTTCGTCGGGATGCCCTTTTTTTGTCTGGACTATTCTTTTTATCGTCCAGCGGGTCTATTTTATGCGAAGTATTTTTTAACTGCGTCTGAGTTGACAGGGGACGGGAATCCTTCGCCATCCATGGTTGTTAGCATCAAAACTCCGCCATAGAAAATCCTTTTAACCACGTACGGACCCTCATAGTTCGGTGTCCATTTGCCCCTGTGATCTGTGTTGGGAGGAAGAAATATTTTGAGTACCAATTCACCGACTTGATACCCCCGAGGGCGCACTTTTTGACCAAATGCTTTCTTCATTCGTCTCTGACCGAGATACGTCAATTTTGGGTACGTAGTTCCAGCATAGCACCTCAATCATCGAAGACAAGGTAAACAAAGCATCAGCAAATTGGTTTTCTTCAAAAGAAAATTAACAATCTTCTCGTGTAGTCTCTGTAAGGAACCAGATGAGGCTGAGGTGTATACCATTTCCCGTTGGTTTGATTGATGACCAAAGCTGAATCCCCGTATACATCCAGGGTTTTAATCTGTATATTGACGGCTTCCTCAAGTCTTAGGATACAAGCTTCGTATTCGGCTTCATTGTTGGTGCAGGGAAAAGTTATTCTGGCACCAAATGGCATATGAACCCCCTTTCGGTGTGATCAACACTATACCAACTCCGCGACCATTGACGTGGACCGCCCCATCAAACATCATAACCCATTTGGATTCAGGGTCAGGCCCCTCCTCCAGGAGTGGTTCCTCTCAATCTTTCGATTTGAGAAACATGATGTCCTCATCAGGAAAGTCAAACCTCATAGGTTGGTAATCACCAATCGGTTGCTCTGCAAGATAGTCTGACAAGACACTTCCCTTGATGGCTTTTTGTGAAGTGTATTGGATGTCATACTCTGTCAGTATCATTTGTCACCTAGTAACCTTTCCGGTAAGTGATGTCACCTAGTATCATTTGTGAAGGGTTAAATGAAAATGACTCGCGCGGATGTCGCATCCACTGCATACGTATCTCATCTGAATATGAGAATCAGAGTCTTCGTAGCTCGGCTGACCTATGGGTTGGGGGATGTGTGCTCGCTAAGACATCGCGTCTTATGCCTACGTATCTCATCTGGAATGAGAATCAGAGCAAGCCATAGTTCGGCTAACTATGGGGTTATGGATTGGGTTTTGGACGAACGACGTCACTACGCAATCTACCGGATGCTCGACCTTTGGAGACTTACTCGCCTGTAGTAGAAGGAGTTAGCGTGTTGCTTTGGGTTTTAGGGTTTGGGATGCTCAAGGGAAAAAAGGCAGTCCTTGACGAAGGAACCGCGCTACCTGCAGGGATACGAACACATACAAAACAAACATGTATAAAGTAAATGTGCCAACAAGGGGCTCAGAAGTAAATAAACAAAAGAAAACAAATGCCTCCTATCGAGGTCTTCCAGCTAAGAAAGCGATAAAATACGGAAAAGAGGTAAAAGTACCACACGGATAAAGATCCGAAGTAACAGCAATTAAAGGAGTAAGAAACCCAGGGATCTCCCAAGCTAATGTCATCAAAGAAAGTGGGTCAGTACAGGTAATCGGAATGAACCTCCAGGGGGTATCCCACAAATAAAGTGGGAAAACCACGCAAACCATCTCTGCAAGAGTCTGTGAGTCCTCACAAAAACTCAACAAAAGGGTTAGTGAAACACGATAAGCATTTTTTTCATGAATAACAGTATGGTTTCAGAAACCTCAAACTATGTGGCATACATTTCAGAAATTAAACGATTAAGCATTCAAGGCATTACATAATTATGAACCCGTGGGCAAAAACCTAATGAAATTCATCCATCATACCTCAAACATTCAGAGTATTCAACTTCAAAGCAAAAGGTAATGGGAATAAAGGCAAACCTGATTGGAGAGCTTGATTGAAATTGAGTTGCACCCGTGAGGTTTACAAAACAACCTTTAGGGTTTATGTGAGGCAGAGGTGATTCTGTGCATTTGAGTTCCCTTCAGGGTTTGGAGGCTGCTCTGAACTCCGTTAGGTCTTCTCTCACTAACTTTTTCCTCAGGGTTTTGTTCCAAGGAAACCTCAGAGTGTTTTTGCTTCTCTTCTTTTTTCTCAAGTGAAGCCTTGGTATTTATAGACTGAATTTCATTGTTTTGTGGGCTCAAATGAGAGAGACTCAAGTCCAAAAAATTTTATTATATTTTATTTATTTTTTTATTATTATTTTTATTTATTGATTTTTGTATATATATATATATTTTTTTTTTTTGTAATTTTTTTTTTCGGATCTAATTCTGATTGACATGATGAAATGCGATATGAAATGCTAAATGAATGCATGAATTACAGATTGTTATTTTAGTTTCCTCCCCAGTCCATTATCTGGATGGAAACACTCCCCTTGAGTTTTATCCTCATTGGTTTGAGTCTTAATTGACCGTTTCTTTCTAGTTCTTACCTAGATAGATCTTTTGGTCTCCAAGAGTTTATTACCCAATACCTAGTAATATCCTTCTTGATGGTTGAGTACTTTACCTGTGTTAATTTACCTAGTAACTGGTAAAATGTAATTTACTTCTTTGATTTCTCCAGTGTAATCGTCTTGTTTGGTATTCTTCCTAGTGACAGATATTCTCTTGTTTGGTATTCTTTCCAGTAAATGGTAAATATAAACCATATTCTCCCTTCTGAGTCTATCCTTGATATGTTCACTTTAACTGGTGACGGATATTCTCTTTTTTGGTATTATACCCAGTAATCGGTAGTTGCAAATCCTATTGTTTTTTGGTGGTTTATCCTTGATATGTTCACTTTAATCGGTGACATATATTCTTCCTGTTTGGTCTTTTACCCAGTAACCGGTAGTTGTAAATCTTATTGTTTTGTGGTGGTTTATCTTGATATGTTCACTTTAACCGGTGACATATATTCTTCCTGTTTGGTCTTCTACCCAGTAACCGGTAAATATAAATCCTATGTTTTTATGGTCGATCACCTTTGTTAAGCTGCCCTAACCGGTAGTTGGTGATTCTCCCCGACAGTCTATCCTTGATATATTCATCTTAACAGGTGACGAATATTCTTCCCTTTGAGTTTATCCTTGATATGTTCACTTTAATCAATGACGGGTACTCTCTCTTTGGCCTTCAGCCCAGTAAAAAGGTAGTTGTAAACCCTATTTTTTCCCGGCAGCTTATCCTTGATATGTTCATCTTGACAAATGATAACGCGAAAATGTATCGCATATTTGACTTGACTTGCATTTATTTTTACTTGTTTTCCATAGCATTATGTTGTACTTTATGTTTATTTCAAGTATTTATCGAATAAGAAGTGTCTATGCAAGCAAAGCGGGAAAAGAGCAAAAAGGAAAGAAAAAGGGAAGAAAATGAAAGAGGTTGGCGCCAACCACCACATAGAACAAGGTGGCGCCCACCACAAGAACAAGGTGGCTCCCAACACCAAAAGAAACAAGGTGGCGCCCACCACCAAATGAAAGAGGTGTGGCGCCCACCACCAAGCAAGAGTGGCTCCCGCCACCTAGAAAGGTGTGGTGCCCACTACCTAGGATTGTGACACCCACCACCAAACCACTTCCTCCTTATTTTTATCCACGCCCCATTTTTCTCGGTCAACCAACCGTTCCACTAAGAGACCTTCAAGGTTACTTTCAAGGCAAGGAGTGAGGCGTATATATTAGGGTTTCGGTCTTCAAAGACCGGACCGTCTCTTTTAGCCAGAATTTTGTTGTTAGCATTTTTAAGCAGATATTTACTTGTAAAGTGATAGATTCTCCACATCGGGGACTATTACGACTTTAGTTTTAGCAATTGAATTTGATTGTAACTGTGTACCCGATTTGTCAAGCATGCAGACATTATTTGAATTCAAGAACCAACATTAATTCCAGTTTTTTTCGGTCTATATTCCAGGTTCTATTTTAATTGCTTATGCCTCGTCTTATGTTTAATTATCATAATAGCATGTTTGTTCTCGAATCTATGTTTGGCTAAACCAATCGATGTATGTAAAGACCGTTGAAATGACAGGATTCATCAATAATTGGTGTTGACAATTATAAAATATTATTTTCCGGTTATAGTTTCTTGTTCTAAATTTGAAACAGTTTTTGTACGAGAGTACAAAGCGAACAAGGGTTACGGTCAATAAAATGAGAGTTTGGGGTTTTAACCGGATAGCTGAAACTAGGCATTAATTCTAAACACAACGAGAGCACTTTTGGATTAATTAGACTTTATTTATTTCCAAAAATTACTTTTAATTCAAATGAGACAGCGAGAGCGAAGGATTCTGGTTTAAGAGTATAGTCAGAGTCAACAACACGAGAGTGTGAGATAAAGTCTTTTAAATAAATAATTTCTACTGAAGAGTATTTTGACGTTTAAGATTACACCAACTATTTATCGAATCCCCAAAGTTTAATTTGTAACATACCGATATCCCGCTATTAAATATTTATATTAAAATTTTGTTTTCGTTAGTAGTTATTTGTCATCGTCCCTCAACCCCTAGAGAAATCATCAACGTTAGATTTATGTAGTAACATTAGATAACGGTAAGTTCGATTATTAGTCTTTTGGGTTTGATAATCTGTAAAACTACGCGATACGACTGTGCACTTGCAGTCACGAATCCTATAGACATACTGAGTCGCGATCAACCAATGACGGATATTCTTCCCTTTGAGTTTATCCTTGATATGTTCACTCTAACCGGTGACGGTGATCTCTCTTCGATCTTCTGCTCAGTAAAGAGGTAGTTGTAAACCCTATTTTTTCTCGGAAGCTTATCCTTGATATGTTTATCTTTACCGATGACAGATATTCATCCATTCGAGTTTATCTTTGATATGTTAACTTTAATCGGTGATGGATACTCTCTCTTTGGTCTTCTGCCCAGTAAAAAGGTTGTTGTAATTCCTATTTGGTTTCTTTTTCCCCAGAAGGTTATTCTTACCCAGTAACCGGTAATGAATATTCCTCATTTTCCCTTAGCGAGTCATCCTTGATATGTTTACCTTAACCAGTAACGGATTTCCCTCTGTCCGATTATATTATCTTCCTACCCAATAACCGATGGTAGATAATATATCTTTTTTTCTCCTGTGTTGAAGTTTTTTCTTCCCCAGTTGAGTTGTGGGTGTGTATTTCTTTGTAAAATCGAATTTCCTTTTGTGTGAGTATTTCAACTTTGTTCTGATCTACTCTCTTCCCCCGTGGATGTCTTGTGTTTTGTTGGTGTTATCCCAATACATGCAGATTTCCTTTCTCCCCAAACCGAGCCTTTCCATTGATTTATTTTCATGGAAATCCTCTCGTGTCTCCGGTAGTTTTTTAAGACGTAGCCTGGCCTACGCATAGATCTTATCCCCAGAGTCTCTGTCTCCCTAGTGAGTTTTCCTTATGGAATGCATTATGCTCCTGTGAACTTTCAGTCTCTCCAGATTCTTTTCCTTTGTGCATCATGAGGTCTCTAAGGAACCAAAATTTGTTTCTAGATGTTGTTATTTAAGTCCATTATATCAAGTTGGTACGGAGATTTTAACCTTCACATCCTCTACTAGAATGTCCTTAAATAGGGACAACTGTAAGATCCCAATTTTGACCCTAAGATCCCTCATGGTATCTCATCATTTGCATTGGCTTTGGGATCACACCTTGGTATCCTCCTTACCCCTCATTCATTGGGTTTGTATTGGGAGAGATCACCAAGCAATTTTGATTGTATCATACATTGTTTTTCTTTGTTTACTAACCAAAATACCAAAAATATGTCTAGTATAGTTTCATTTCTTTTGTATGTAGTGTGTGCATCAACATGTGCCTCATCAAGCTCATATGTAGGTGTTAAGACCCTCAGTACAAGAGATCAATAAAGGAAAGTTTCACAATGGTTCTAAGCACCATATATGGATCCCCATGTTATTTATTTGTTATTTTGATCAAAGATTCATCAAGAGTTTGAAGCTTGTTTGCCTTGGAAGCCCCAATTCATCTAGGTGTGTTATGTGACTTCCTCAACAAGTTTCTTCAACAATTGATCAAAGATATCAAGGGATACTTAATTATACTTCATCTCAAGAATATATGATTCTCCATGAGCCCCGAAGAGAAAAAGAACTGCAAGTTTGCAAGTTGGTTCAAAGAGGTTGACCAGAGAAAGTCAACTTGTCAAATCTAGGGTTCCCTAGACCCTATCTCCTACAATTTTTGTCATATGAAAATTCTTCCAAGAGAACAGTTACTCTTTATGACATTACAAACAACTCTCATGTTGGCATCAAGAGCTAATTTAGCTTTTAAAGTCACTTTTTATGGTAAAAGATTATAAGTCATTTTGTTTGTGCCCTAGATAGAAGGTCAACTTCCAAGAACCATAACTTGCTCAAGTTTTATTATATGAATCCCATCCAATTTTCATGATAAATTTCAAGATGTATTATCCAACTTTTATTCTTTAAGAAATATCAAATTCTACTTGGAAGGGAATGTACTAAGAGGAAACATTATAGGTCATTTTGGGCCATCATCATTGAACAAGCAATTTTCCTCAACTTCTAAAATACATAACCCCCTCATGCAAGATTCAAATGGTGGCAAATTTGTTTCCAAATTGAAGAGGATTTAAAGATCTAAAACTTTGGAGAAGGAACTATTTTCATTTGAAGCTCATATCAAAAGTTATTCAAGGTGGAAAAAGTGGCCATTTGACTTTTAACGTAGATTTTTTTTAACTATATTTGATTCTTCCAACTTGCACCTCAAAGTTCTTCATGATCCAACTCCAAATATAAAAAGTTCCAACAACAAAGTTGCTCCCATTCATGTTAGCTTTCTAAAGAGTCCAAGATCATGTCATTTGGAGTATTTTTGAGTGACTTGCGCATGGGTGTAATGCATGACCCTAATTGGAAAGTTTCATGATCATTTTTCATTTCGCTAATGCAAGATTTCATGTTATTGTTGCAACATCATTAGCACACGAATTTGGACCTATTTGCATCATTTCATAGGCCTTGTGCACGTCCATGCAAGCATGCAACCTCACATTGTTATTTTTGGCATTTGTTTGAAAGTGTGTGAAAAGGAATTGAATTGGCTATAAATACATTTCCCTTATGCTCAGAATGGGAAACCCTTCGCCCCAGCTTTGATCATGCAACTCTCCCAGCTTCCATTGATAGGATAACCTTGAAGATTTCATTTGAAATCGAGCTTCAATTCCATTTCTGTTTGGGGATTAAAACTCAAAGGATCCAAGCCATTTGATCATCCATTTCACTTACTGCAAGTTGGTAGAAGTAAGCCAAGCCAAATTGGAAGAGAGATCGAGCTCAATTGCATCAAATCGAAGGTGATTTTTCAGAATTTTCTCTTTGGTTGATCTTTGGTTGTTTGAAGACCTACCAATGTAGGCAACAAGATTGAGTTGCTTTGAGGTCAAATTGAAGCGACTCAGTTTATACTCCTCAAATTTCAATTCCACATATCTCTCTATATAGTGAGAATTGGTAAATTTTGAGGGAATATTCGAGTTCTTGGCTTTTTTCTCTTCAAATTAGTGTATGCATCTTCAATTTTCATGAAAATTGGTGGTGGACCAGTCCGGTGAGGTCCACCGAAGAAGATGACTGGAACCCTAGCTCTGATGATGTGTTGGCATGTTTTTATCCATCTGATCTTGCTCCAGCATTTTAATCAGGACCTTTGGTTTGTTTGACTCAGTTTTCCACACACTAACTGAAGCGCATCATAGACCCTTAGCGTGTGGCCATCAGATATGTCACATCAATTAATGCGGGAGATCTGATGGCCCATGTTTTTTCCATTTATTTTATTATTCGAATTTTATTTTTTATTACTCCTATTTTCTTTAATTCATATTAAATCCATTTTTAATTCAAAAAATATGGTATTTAAATATTTGCCTCTTCCATATTTTGAATTAAAATCATTTTGTAGATTAGTTTTGATATTTTTTGTGAATTAAATGATATTTGACTTGTTTTTAAATATTTATGACTTCCAAAAATTCTCAATTTTTTTGTCTAAGGTCCTTTGACCTTGCTTGACCTAGGATGAATCCCTTGGCCATTTTTTGGTGATTTTAAGGGATTTGAGGTTTTGTCCTGTTTTAAAATGCATTTTATTCCATTTTTAATTATATTTTTAATTTTTTAATTGTTTAAAAATGTTGTTGAGCCATTTGTTTGACCTTGTGATGTTTGACTTTCTATTTGGCCCTGATCATGGTTGATTTGAACTTCCATTTGATCAATACTATTGGATTTAGGGGGTTGATGAAATGTACATTTTATCCCTCAAAATGAATGGATAGTATTGATTAGATGAATTTCCTCCTATGATCAATTTGGGTTTCTATTTCCCTTTCCCTCTTCATCTTTATCCCTTCTAATTCCTCAATCCATAATTGACCAATGATTTCTCTACAATCCAAATTGCTAGTTGATTCATCAATGACCTTGTGTCAGATGAATCAACATGAGCTTGGTTGAGATATGTCCCTCCCATTTTATTTTTATGTGTGGTATGTTTTAGGAGTTTGGTTCTTTTTACCATGTCCCTAACATGCATTAACACCAATATCTTTATTGCCCGACCTCAGATAGTTATGACTTCTACATAAGTCCAATTATGTTTGCTTAACATAGAGCTAAATCTGTCCCAAAAGGCATAGCATTCTTGTAAGTGAGATTGTAAGTCTCCTATTCTTCATGGAATTGTGTGAAGACTTGACCTTTTTTCCATTTTATGAGAGCTATTGGCATACTTATTGATTTATCCAAGTTGGAGCCCTTCTCATGGATGATGTCTTGGTTCATGTCTTCGTACTTGTGAATGAATGGTTGAGTGTTCTCCAAAGAATGACTTAAACAAATTGAACTCCTCACTAACATTTGACTAACTTCCTTTATTATTTGCTTTACTTTAAATTTCAGTTTCTTTATCTTTCATTTCCATTTACATTTCATGCAAGATATTTATGTTTCAGTCATTTTCACTTTTCTCACTTGAGCCATATCATTTTTGCTTATTGTGTGCTTTTGACTTTATTTTGTTTGTGGTATTAAGAACTTAAAATACTTATTAACAACAAAAACCTTAAAAAATATCTTGGTGGACTGATGGACTAGATCTGAGCTTTTGGACTTAGAATAGGAAACTTCCCTATGCTTTGAGGACTTGGCCAATGCCACTATTTGTTACTATCCTTGACTGTGCCTTTCATATGATGCAAATCTTGAGTGCCCTTGGTTCATCTGTTACTTTGTCTTTATGCTTAAATTGTTTTACTGTTATTATTGTTGATGTCTGATGATCGTTTTTATGAGTTTACCACAAGGAATATTTAATCTGATGCATTTTGAAAACATTGAAGATTGCTTGCTATTGGAGTGCTTGCTTGGATGTTATGGCTATATTTATTTGATGCCTTGGTCTTCATATTGATTGCTTGGATATCACTTATGTGTGTTGCTTGCTTAAAAGCCCAAAGGAAATGGGTTTCTATATGACATTCTTGTTTTGTGGATTGCTTCCTATTGGTAAGATCTTTTTAAGTCTTAACTTTTAATTTTTGTCTAGGGTAGTCCCTTCATCTCCTCCCACTTCTTTAATTTAAAAATCTCTCCCTCATTTCAAAACCTTCTTTGTTTGTGTTTTCAACTTAGACTTGTTTTAATGAGTAGAATCTTTGGTCTTATGCCATTGAATTTTCAAAAACATTTCATAAATCAAACTTGTAAATAAACTTAACCATATTCACTCTAATTTCAAAAGACAAAAAGAACTAACAATCTCATTCAAGTCTTTGGACTTTTGTGCCCTCTTTCTTTTAAACTTTTGATAAAACCAATTCACCGACATCTTTGAAATTTTTACCACAAACTACGGGGTGTTGATCCCTAATTTTTATGTTGGTACGTAGGAATAAGACCGAAGGTCTTGTTAAACACAAAATATAATTAATGAATTCTTTTTCTCACCCCCTCGCTCTTTTTTTATCAAACATCTTTTCATATAAAAGAGTTGCACACAAAAAAGGGCTCCCTAGGAGTACCTAGGACACTTTGGGTGCTAATACATTCCCTCTGTGTAGCCAACCCCCTTACTTGTAACCTCTGACATTTTATTAGTTTTGATTTGAAAACTTCTTATCTTTGGGTTTTGTTCATACTTTTCCCTTTTCCTTTGGAAACAATAAAAGCGCGGTGGCGACTCTGGTTTTATTGATGTCGAAGTTTATCCATAACTCGATGGTCGTGAATTTACCGCTACACCCACTTTTTGGGTCCTGCTTTGTTAGTTCTCCAAGAGTTTTTTACAACCTTAGGTTTTTATGCAGCAAGATAATAAAGGGGAATTTATGCCTGATCTTCTGTGTCTATGCAAGTTTCTATGTTTGTGCATAATAATCAAGCTCAGTGTCAACCGACACGAAATTCTCATAAAGAGGTTTCGGTTTTACCTTCTGACTTTCGTTAGGTTTTCCAATTTTTGTACAACCTAGACCTTTCTTACAATTTATGCGAACTCCATAGATCATGAAGTCATTTTGCTTCTATTTATGCTTTTAGCCAGAAAGTACTAAAATGATTTGCCATATTTGATGATGCAATCAGTACCAGAAGCTTCTAAGATTATATCTTCCTCTAGTTTTAAAGTTTTGTTTTTCAAAGCAGAGCTATTACTTTCTAAAGAAAATATTTTTTCATTTAGGGAAAAAATATCCATCTCAAGCTCACTACGAGTTTCAGAAGCAACTCCTTGGACTTGTTTAAGGTCCTGGTACCTACTCCGAAGACTTTGGTACTTTTCCAGCATTCCAGAAAGATATGACTCTAAATCAAAACGAGATAGTTTAGAAAATACCTCTTTAGAGTCAGATTCTGATTCTGACTCTAAAAACACTTTGTCTTCTAGTTCTTCATAACCTTCAGGATCAGTTGTAGTTGCCATCAATGCAACATTGGCTTGATCCTCATCAAATTCTTCTTCTTCTAATTATGAGTTGTCCCATGTAGCCATTAGCCCCTTCTTTCCTTTAGAAAACTTTTTCTTAGGCCTTTTGTCCTTCTTTAGCTTAGAACACTCATTTTTATAGTGGCATGACTCCTTTCACTCATAGCAGACAACTTATTTACCAGAACCTCGCTTCTTTGGTCCAGAAGAAGAACCAAAATAACTAGTAGTCCTTCTAGCTCCTATGAACATTCCTTGTTCATTCTATCTATGCCTCCAGAGTTTGTTGACCCTCTTGGAAATCAAAGATAGCTCATCATCATCTTTTGAGTCTTTGAACGAATCTTATGATTCTTCCTCAGCTTGATAAGCCATTGTCTTCTCAGGCTTGGACTTCAAGGCAACAGATTTACCTCGCTTCTGAGGTTCATCTTTCTCGAGTTATATCCCATGGCTTCTTAAAGAATTAACAAGTTCTTCAAGACTTATATTGTTCAGGTCATTTGCCAACTTCAAGGAAGTTACCATATGTCTCCATTTTTTTGTGAGACTTTTGATGATTTTCTTGACATGGTCAACCGTAGAATACCCTTTTTCTAGAACATTGAGTCATGCGACAAGCATCTGAAACTTTGAGAACATAGTCTCAACAGTTTCATCGTCTTCCATTCTGAATGCCTCATATTTCTGGATTAAGGCCAAAGCCTTTGTCTCCTAAACTTAAGCATTCCCTTCATGAGTCATCCTCAGAGAATAAAATATAGACTTAGCAGAATCTCTATTTGTTATATTCTCATACTCAGTATAAGATATAACATTAAGCAATATCTTTCTAGCCTTCGGATGATTCTTGAAATCCTTCTTTTGTTGATATGTCATAGCACTTCTTGCTATACTGTGTCCTTCAACATTTATTGGGTGAATGTAGCCATCGACTACCAGATCCTAGAGATTAACATCATATCCCAAAAATAAAGTTTTGATTCTGTCTTTCAATAATCAAATGTTTCACCATCAAAGACTAGTTGTTTAGCATTGTAGTGATATTTATCATTGTTGTTAGCAGTAGCAATTCTTTCTCACATAAACTGAATCGGTAGTGGACATCGTGAAGTGTTGATAAAAATTTATCACAATCAGAATCGGATCTCTGATGCCAATTGAAGGTGTTAAAAACATAATAAAGGGCGTTTGAATTGGGTTTTAAAAAAATTAAGTTTTTTACCAACTAAAAAACTCCACACAATCAAAAGAAAAAAGAGAGAAAGACATTGGGATTTTTATCCTGGTTCACTTGAAATCAAAGTTACTCCAGTCCACCCGCCAAGGTGATTTCGCTTTATACACAAGGACTTAATCCACTATAGTCAAACAGATTACAAAAATCAAAAAGAAAAATTTATTTGTCTTCTCAAGGATCTGACTACGACTTAGTCTCCTTAAGGAAATCATAAAGAACAACTTTCTTTGTCTTCTCAATGTTCCGACTATAACTTAGTCTCCTTAAAGAAATAAAACAAACAAGTTTGAATGCAACTTTTGTTTCACAAGTTGCTTCTACACAAACAAATTTTACACAAATGAAATTCAATCACTTAAAGAAAAGTATGCACAAATTTAAGAGCTTTTCACATAGAAATAGTCTTGTGAAATGTTGTAGCAGCATTTGCATTTTATTCAAGTCTCCAAGTCCTACTTATATAGCATAAGAAAGAGACCGTTAGAGGGTAAATCAGGGATACCAAAAGAGCAGTTGTCCACTAACGGATTAGTGACAAGTGTGATGAATAGTACTGTTCTTCGCCCATGTTTTCAGAAGTGGAAGGAATATTTTAGATTTGTACTATATACTATTTGATCAGATATCTAATTTTATCTTATCTTCAAATTCATTGTCTTCTGATGAAAAGTTGATGAAGCATGAATAGGAGAAACACATTGCTGAAATTAGAATCTTCAGAATCTTCAGTCAGAACTTTGACCACGTCAGTTTCTGGCTTGAGATCTTCAGAGTCTTCAACTAAGTAACAAAACTTCAGAATCTTCCGTCAGAACCTTGGCAACACCAGCATCTGGCTTGAGATCTTCAAAGTCGTCAACTAAGTAACAAAAATTCAGAATCTTAATAGTCAGAGTCACATCCAGAAGCACAAGCAGAGAGATTATTGCAGTAGCAACATAACGTCTTTCTAGAACTTCTCAAGAGTGAGTCAGCGCAGAAGAAGAAAGAACATTGCAACATCAACATAGCATCTTTCAGAACTTCTTAAGAGTGAATCCTCACAGAAGAAGAAAGAACATTGTAGCAGCAACATAGTGTCTTTCATAACTTCTCAAGAGTGATTCGACGCGAAAGCGAATTTCAGAACAAATGTTCAGAAATTGATGATGTTACACGTCATAAATTCATAATCAAAACTGGCTATTTAAGCTACACAATAATAAACTGTTAGATTACAAAAATTAATCTCGCAAAAGTAAAACATTGTTATCATAAAAACTCAAAGGTATAGATGCAAAACCAAATCTTGTTCTAACAGTTACTGCCGCATAAGTACATTGTGCCAGGCATTTTGTTTGACATCTGTGCGTTTGAAAAACAAAATTGTTTCTACTTCAATTTTTGTGATATGGGTTTTTGTGTTCTTGTTGCCTAGTTCTTGTGCCTAATATGGGCTGCATTTTTCTGTTACCCTTCCCCATTGTGAGAAATCTATAGGGCAATAATGATATGGTGTATTGCAATAAAGGTTGGTGCTTCTAAGTGGTAATCATAAGAAGTTGTGTGTTACTGTGATCTTAAGCTCATACTCATGGTTGGTATTAGCTAACACGTTTTGGTTTCACTTCACTCTATTATTTATGTTTGAAGAATGTCCTGAAAAATGTCTGGAACAATTTGCACAACATCTTGTCTATTTGCAGGATTTCTTGTTGGTTTGTTGGTTTCTATAGTTGGTTTTGTTATGGATCACTTTAGATTTTATAAGTTGTTTCTTCTTGTTTGATTGGCTCATTCTTATAGAAATATCCAATCTCAATTAAATATGATTTAAAGTATGGTTTAGTTTTTGCAAGAGATTTATTTTGAATCCCTTACTTAAGAAGTTTGAACTGTGATGTTTATCAAGTAAATATTTTATTTGATTTGTTCAAGATTCAAAATTGTGTGAGGTGGAAAGATGGCAAGCCAAATGTTCCACAATCTGTGAGACATCTGTTCAAGATTGATCTCATTTACTCTTTAGAAGTCCAACCAAATTTATGACCTAAATCCTTATAGGATTTTGGAGCTGGACTTTTGTGGCTATATAAGGAGTTTATCTCCTTTGTGAAGACTGATACCTCAAGAGTAAATATCTACTCACTGAGGAAGATGCAAAATCCTAGAGTGAAGAAGATGATTCGAGCTCTAAAAATTGAAGTCATCTGGCTGGAAATGGCAATGGCTCATGCTTTATGGTATTTCCCTGGTTTTCTTTCTTTTCACCCCTTTGCCAAATTGTGGCAAAAAGGGAGAGTAATGATGTGAATATGGTGTATATATGTTATAGTGTGAATGTGCTACTCCTACTGTAATGGATGTTCTTATGTGTGTGGTGTGTACGTTGTATATATGATATGGTATGGATGAGTTTACTCCTGCTGCAATGGTTGTTCTGATATGTATGGTGTGTATGTGTTGTTGCAGTATTGTTTACTTGTGTACTCACATGCTAGAGCATCTGGCCTAGCATCTGGCCTTTGAGCATGTGTGAGCTGATCTACTGAATGTGTGTGTGAAATTTGAAGTTCTGATATTATAATGATTGTTTCATGAACGACTAATTATGTGTAGCAACCACATTTCATGTATTCTGATTTTTCTGCTTCTTTTGTTGTTATTTTTTCTATGTGTGTTATGTTTGTGGTGTGCTTAAGTTGCTTAGTTGTTTTTTTCCATCTTTTATGTTTTTGAATGAGTTGTTTTGCCAAAATTTTCCAAAGAGGGGGATTGTTGTTCCTTTCGGATTGACTGCATTATGAAAAATAACATGGAGTGTTCAAGTTGTTTTTGTGAAGTAATGACAAATGTGGGACCTGATGTTCCAGCATGTGTGCAACATTTGGCCCTTGTCAATAAGCTAATGTTGTAACAGTTTGAAGCGTGATTTTCTGATTGGGTCTCAATCATATTTGTTGCTATATTTTAGTAATGCATTTATATAGATTTGTTTGATTAAATTGGACATGATGAAATCAATTTAAATGGAAATCTAAATTTGAATCAAATCCAATATTTTTGGAGGATACTTGAAAAACAGATCTTAACAAAATATCCTACAATTCTGGACGTGACCTAATTCCCATTGGAAAAGCCCAGAGTCTGCATTGCCAGTTTTGGAGATTCCTTGTGTTAGGGTTTATCTTTTGAGTCTTTGTTTTTGTTGTTGTTTGTGAACCACTCTAGTGTTTTCAGTCAGATCTTAAATCGTAGAGTTTGGATTATTTAGTTTAGTTGTAATTCAATAATAGGCATTTTGATTATTATAGTGATAACTTCGGATTAGTGAAAGAGAGAAAGTGATAGGGGTTCTCATATTTAGGGGGGGATCCTAAATAAAAAGTCACTAGGATTAGGAAGAGGCATTGAACAACATGGGGTTGTTGTTCCTATAAGAATAATTATACTAATTCAAAATAGTGGATTTCCTTTCTTGGGTTGGAAGCCCCCCAGACGTAGTTGAGGTTGCACCCGTAGCCGTAAATTCATGACCATTAAGCTATGGATAAGCTAAACGTCAATAAAACCAGAGTCGCCACCGTGCTTTTATTGTTTCCAAAGGAAAAGGGAAAAGTACGAACAAAACCCAAAGATAAGAAGTTTTCTAATCAAAACTAATAAAATGCCAGAGATTACAAGTAAAGGGGTTGGTTACACAGAGGGAAGGTGTTAGCACCCAAAGTGTCCTAGGTACTCCTAGGGAGCCCTTTTTTATGTGTGCATAATATTTTGGTATAAAAGATGTTTGATAAAATATAGAGTGTGGGGGTGAGAAAAGAATTCATTGATTATGTTTTTTTATGTTGGACAAGACCTTTGGTCTTATGCCTACGTACCAACATAAAAATGAGGGATCAAAACCCCGTAGTTCTTGGTAAAAATTTCAAAGAAGTTGATGAACTGATTTAAACAAAAGTTTAAGTGAAAAGGCACAAAAGGCCAAAAATTTAAATGGGGTTGTTAGTTCTTTTTGTCTTTTTTTTTTGAAATTTTAGTCAATATGGTTTAGTTTATTTACAAGTTTGATTTAAGAAAAGTTTGAAAATTCAGTGGCCTAAGGCCAAAGTTTCTAATCATTAAAATATGTCTAAATTTGAAATCACAAGCAAAGAAAGTTTTTGAAAAGAGGGGGAGATTTTTAAATTTAAGAAGTGGGAGGAGATGAAGAGACTACCCTAAGCAAAAATTAAAAGTTAAGAGTTGAAAAGATCTTACCAATGGGATGCAATCCAACATACAAGAATGTCATATAGAAACCCATTTTCCTTTGGACTTTGATCAAGCAATAAACAATAAGCAATGAGCAATGTCCAGACATCATAAAGACCAAGTCATCAAATCAAGATAGCCACATCCAAGCAAGCACTCCAATAGCTAGCAGTCTTCAGTGTCTTCCAATGTATCAGATGGAATATTCCTTGATCAACTCAGAACAAAACATCAGACATAGACAATAATAGCAAGATAACAATTAAGTATAAAGATAGAGTATGCCACTAACTCTCATGAAAGGGAAAAAGGTTAAGTTTCCACACAATGCCATGAAGAACGGGAGACTTACAATCTCACTTACTAGAATGCTATGCTTTGAGGGTTAAATTTACCTCTATGTTAAGCAATCATAATTGGACTTATGTAGAAGTCACAACTATCTGAGGTCAGGCAATAAAAATATAGGTGTTAATGCATGTTAGAGATTTGCACAAAGAACAAAACTCCTAAAACATACCACACACTAAAAGAAAATGGGAGGGACCTATCTCAGTCAGACTTGTATTAATTCATCTGACACAGGGTCATTGATGAATCAATTAGCATTTAAACATTAGAGATTTCATTGGTCAATGAGGGAATGGGGAAGAATAGGGATGAAGTGAAGAGGGAAGAGGAAATAGAAAAACAAATTGATCATGAGGGAAACTTCATCTGATCAATACCATTCATTCATTTTGGGAGATGAAATGTACATTTCATCAATCCCCTAAACCCAATGGTTTGGATCAAACAAAAGTCAAATCAACCATGACCAAGGCCCACACAGAAAGTCAATTGTCACAAGACCATAAAAATGGCTCAACATAATTTTTAAACATTTAATCAATTAAAAAACACTTTTAAAATGAATTAAAATGCATTTTAATTTGGACAATATCTCAAATCCCTTCAAAACACCAAATAAATGGCCAAGGGATTTATCCTAGCTCAAACAAGGTCAAATGACCTTAGACAAAAAAGTTCATGATTTTTTTAAAGTCAGAAGTATTTTAAAACAATTAAAATTATGCACACAAAAATTTAATTCATGAAAAATACCTAAATTATCCAAAAAATAATTTTAATTCAGAATATGGAAGAGAAAAACATTTAAAGATTTTTGGTGAAAGTCCCGTATTTTTTGGTTTAAAAATGGATTTATTAGGAATTAAACAAAATAAAGCTATTAAATGAAAATTCAAAAAATACAAAAAAAATAAGGGCCATCAGATCTCCCTAATTAATTGAGGTGGCAGATCTGATGGCCACATGCTAAGGCATATGATGCGCTCAAGTCAATAGTGTGGCAAAAGTGGTAATCACAATGGATGATCAGGATTAGATCGTAGAGGGAAGATCTCATGGATATGAGCAAGCCACCACATCATCGGAGCCCTAGCTCCGGTCATCTTCTCCGGTGGATCTCACCGGAATGGTCCACCACAAACCACCACTAAAATGAAAAGTAAGGACATCGTTTTAAAGGAAAAATATTCATGAGCTCGAATTTGACCTCCATTTCATCCAATTCCAAGTATATTAAAAGATACATGGATTTGAAATTTGAGGTTCGTGATTTGAGTTGCTTCGATTTGACCTCAAGGAAACTCAATCTTGTTGCCTACATTGGTAGGACTTCAGCCAACAAAAAATCAAAGATAATGGTGAAGAATTGAGAAATAATCAAAGGCTCAAAGTTTCTGAAAAATCAACTTCGGGTAGCTTGAATCTGGCTTGATCTTGCTCCAATTTTCCTTGGCTCGACTCTAAAAGCTTGCAGGAAGTGAAATGGATCAACGAGAGGCTTGGATTCTTGGAGTTTCAATCTCAAAACAGAAGGAGAATTGAAACTCGATTTCAAGTGAAATCTTCAAGTTTATCCTTTAATGGAGGCTAGGGAGGCAATGGTTCAAAGCTTGGGCAAGCAGGGATCCTCATTCTGATCACAATGGTCATGTATATATAGCATAACAAGTTGCTTTTCACACACTTTGAAATTTTGCCAATTTTAGCAACTTTGGTGCATGGCCATTAATTTGGGCCCAATACACGATGTGATATTTCTCCAATTCATGCACAATGAGTACTTAAACATTAACATGTAAGCATGCAATAGGAAATGGTTATTTGAATTCGAATCTTGCAAAAACAAACCTATGAAAGGAACCATGCGCAAGTCCCTGAAATCTTGTCCAAATGAAGTGATCTTGAACTTTTTAGAGAGGTGACATCAAGGGGAACAACTTTGATGTTGAATACCTTTTCATTTGAAGCTTGGATAATGATGAATTTTAAGGTGGAAGTTGGAGAGATCAAACATAATTGCAATTTTTCTAAGTACCAAGTCAAATGACCACTTCTTCCACCTTGAATAACTTTTACTATGAGCTTCAAATGGAAATGGTTCCTTCACAAAAGTTGTATCTCTTTCATCCCTATTCAATTTGGTCACAAATTTGACCTCATTTGGATTTGGGATGAGGGAGTTATGCATTTGACATTTCTTAAAGAATAAAAGTTGGAGAGTACATCTTGAATTTGATCATGAAACTTGGATGGCCTTCATCTCATAAAAATTGAGAAAGTTATGGCCCTCATCTCTATAATGTTTCACCATAAAAAATGACTTTCCAAGAAAAACTAGCTCTTGATGTCAACATGAAAGTTGTTTGGAATTTCTTAAGGAGTAACGTTTCTCTTTGAATCATTTTTATATGACAAAAATTGTAGGAGATAGGGTCTAGGGAACCCTAGTTTTGACCAGTTGACTTTCTCTGGTCAACCACCTTGAACCAACTTGAAAACTCAAAGTTATCTTGATATTTGGGACTTATGGAGGATCATATATGTATAAGATGATTTATAATGAAGTATCACTTGAAATATTTGACCAATTGTTGAAGAAACTTGATGAGGAAGTCACACAAGATACCCAGATGAATTAGGCCTTACAAGGCAAACAAGCTTCAAACCCTAGATGAATTCTTGATCAAAATGATAAATTAAGAACAGGGGGGTCCATATATGATGTATAGAACCATTTTGAACCATCTCTTGATTGATCTCCTTGCACTGAGGGTCTCAAACCATAGTTGTGAGCTTGATAGGGCATAGATGGATGCACACACTACCTACAAAAGAAACAAAGTTATACCAAGGTGTATTTTTGGTTACCTACAAAAGAAATAAAGTATGATACAATCAAATATGCTTGGTGATCTCTCCTAATGCAAACCCAATGAATGAGGGGTAAGGAGGATACCAAGGTGTGATTCCAAAGCCAATGCAAATGATGAGATAGCATGAGGGATATTAGGGTCAAAATTGGGGTCTTACAGCACCGAATTGGGATTACAACTTTTTGTATGCATTTATTTCTATATCATTTATTAACTTATTGTTCAATAATCTGTCAATTCTGGTTTAAGATGTTGAACACATTGGCTTAAGCATATGGTTCAACAAATGTCCCCTTAAGAACAAAATTTACAAAATATTAAGGTCTATGTACAGGGAGTTTCAACTAGAAGTTACTGCTATAAATGAATATAACGATCTTAGTACTTTAGACATCACAAAGTTATTTGGGAAACTAGTCAAGCCTGAAAATGAAATGAAATGCCATGCTGATAGCGAAGTAAAGTTGAAAAATAAAGATAAAATGGATCTTTCTTTGAAAGCTTCGTAATCTAACGAGAAGAGGTAAAAGGAAGAAAAGGATAACTCTGATGAAGAAGATCCTAAAGAAGAGTATATTGGTTTATTCATTAGAAGCTACAATAGATACTTGAAAAGAAATAAGCTTAAGCATTTCGATAAAGGATTGGTGAATTTCATAAATATTTACCCACCTAAAAGAGACCGCAAGAAAAAGGATGATGATATTATCTGTTATGAGTGCGGAAAATCAGGGCATCATAGAACTACTTGTCCAAGACTCACCATACTTCATAGAAACAAAGATAAGAAAGTCTATAAGACAAAAGGCAAAAGCGCCAAAGGTCGTATAGCGTATATCACATGGGTAGAAGAGGATGCGATTTTCTCCTCATATTCCTGCTCAAGCTTAGATTATGAATGTGTCAACTATGTTTAATGGCACGTAGGAAAGGTAAAATCTTACTAATATACACTTCTAATTTTTATAATGAGTATTCATTTAATGAATTATTGAAAGCGTTTAAAGATATGTATGCATATTCTATAAGTAATTTTCAGAAAATTTCTCTCCAAAATGAAATGATTTCAAAACTTGAAAAGGAGATAAATGATCTTTATAGCGCTTTACATTCCCTTAAGAAAGCACAGTCATCTCTAGTTGATGAGCGGTATAATGTTTCTGACACTTTAGTTGAAAAGATAGAAAAAATAGAGTGTGTTACTTGTCCAACTTTAAAAATTGAAATTGAAAATCTCAAAGGACAGTTAACACATGCTATTTCACTATCGTCTACTAGTTCTAGTTCTTCAAGTGATAGAGGCACCAATTTCAAGAAAAAACCTCATGTCACTAGGAGAAATATAAAAAGTATTTCATCTAAATCTATTTGTCATTATTGTGGCGATAAGGGTAACATTAGTCCTCTTTGTCATGTTAGGAACGTTCAAGTTTCAAACGGTAAAATGAAATGGATTCCTAAGTGTACCTCAACTAACCCTGAAGGACCCATTACATAGGGACCTAAATTACCTATTTAATTGTCACAGGAAGGTCTTGTCTCCGCGAAAAGGTTATCGTTCCTAGATAGTGAAGGTTCAAGAAATATAACAAGGGGGGTTGAATTGGGTTTCTAGATTAAAAAATTTTCCCAACTCAAGAACACAAACAGTGAATATTCAACAAAGATGAAGAACACAATTTTTTTCCTGGTTCCTTGTTAACTAAGCTACATCCAATCCACCCTTCTGAGTGATTTCTCCTTCTTAATAATGACTTAATCCTATAATCAAACTAATTACAAAGTCAAAGACAATTTGTCTTAGACTTCTTGAGACTTTAGAATATAACCCGGTCTCTCAAGGAATTTAACCAAAGGTTAAGAAATATATTCAATAAAAATGTGTTAAGTGTATGAACGTGGTAGTGTTCTTATCATGAAACACTTTTCTTTTTCTTTCTCACGTATAAGTGCTGTTCAATGTTGTTGTCTTTCCAAAATTACAAGACCTCTTTATATAGGTAAGAATAGATACGTTGGAGGGTGAAGTTGGAATATCCTCAATATCACAATTGTGTGAAGGTCACTTCATTCAAAAAGAGTAGAGTGGCGCTTGCAGCATAAAGTTGGTGAGGATGAGACGTTAGGAACCTACGTTGGTACAGTAGTACATTCTTTTTCCTGCTTTTTAAGGTAGTGGAAAGGATATTTTCTTTTGTTCTAATTGTACCTTGCCATGTTTTATTCTTACAGTCGTGACTTTTAGACATTAACTTCGAGTCAGAGGCTTGATATAAAAGTTGATGAAGCTTGAATAGAGTTCAGAGTCTGTCTTTAGAAACTGGTGAAAATGAGACTTCAAAGTCTATAGAGTTTAGAATATTAATACTTAAGAGGCTTGAATCATCATAATCAATATCATAGTCATTCTGGATGGATTCTTGCATAAGCATTGACTTGGTAATCCAAATGCTTGACTTTTTCATTTAAACATGCCTTTGATTCTTACTTTGGTTCATAATGTGTCTTCAGTTCAGAGTCTTGGTGTAGAACCAAACTTGTTCCGAAAATCTCCCATTTTTTGATGATGATAAATTCAAGTATTTTGATGAACAATGTTTACTTGAATAAGAAAATCTATAAAACATCGGAGTTAGGCTTGTAAGCCCCCCCCCCCCCCCCCCCCCCCCCCCCTGAGTTTTATATTTATTAAAATTATTCTCAACTTCTTCAAAGTGAGGTTTATATAATGGTCCATCCTTGAATTGCTCCAATCCAGTATTAGTCGAACTTGAGAATATATGCTTGAAGACCAAAACAATCTCTCTCCTTTGTCCATTGGAGCACACTAAGTAAAGCAAATTTTGCTTAATCTCAAAACTCTCTATATAAAGGAGACGTCACTGCAAGTAAGATCATAATCCTTTCTTTTAATTCTTTCTCCATTTTTCTTAAGACATGAGTAATTCATCAAAGTACACTAAGAAGGGTTCCTTCAAATAAGTTAGTAATGTCGTTGGGAAGATCAAGGAAGATGATAGGTTTAAAACCTCTAGAGGTGCAAAAATACAATTTGGTTCATCTGATGGAGCTTCTGTGGTAGGAAGGACTTCAGTTTCACAGATGAAGATGCTGATGAGGACTGGAGGACCTTTCTTAGAATGAGTGGTTGACCTGAGGTATAGTCTGAAGATTGTAATCTTTTGTTGTGATTTTGCTTGATATTGAAATGATTCTTAATCTTGTAATGTTTTTTGACTAATAATAAATGATCCTTTCCTCAACGCTTGTTTATGATACTCATGTCACTAACTATTGTTGATAGAGACGTTTCAGAGAAGTTTTCAATCATTCCAGACAGGTTTTTTTGTGTGTGTTATAAGTGAGTGATAGAGGGTTTTTAAAAAAATAATTAAAAATAAGTTTTGGAAACACGCAAACTGACAAAGGTGGTGAATGAAATTATTTTCTTGTTACCCAAGAAATAGAGTATACCAATGGGTTACTTCAAATGTTCACATGGCTATATGTAGGACATCTGTCTTACTTGAGAGTCACACAAAACAACACTTGATTTCCACCATTAATTTCATAACTCAGAGTCCAGACGATAGATAATACCTAGAAGGGTTATGACTTTATACCTTCTGACCCAGAGAGCCTTCTAACTTTAGAGGAATAGTTGGTTCAGAGTCAAGTTATCTCGGATTGATATTTTGACTCTCGAGAGTCTACGAACATTTAGAATGTCTTGTTTTTTTAGACGAAGTTCCATTTCCAAAATTTTCAGAAAAAAAAATCTACCTTCAGCAGAGGTTTTATGAAGATACCATCCCATTGATGGTCTGTATTTATAAGTTTTAAATTGATGATACCCTTATGAACACAATCCCTTATAAAATGGTGTGTTATTTCAATGTGTTTCGCTTTGGAGTTCAAAATAGGATTCTTAGATAAACAAAATGCAAAAATATTATCACGGAGAATAGGAATGATACTCTCATAAAGTTGATAGTCTTTTAGTTGACTTTTCATCTAGAGTATTTGAGTGTTGCATCCAGATGCTATAATACATTCAGCTTTTGCAAACTTTGTTACTTGTTCTTAAGTAAATTGTCTATATACTGAAAATTTCATCAGAAATAAAATACTTACCCTTACCAATTAACATCATCTTTCATGTTTTGAACAACATATCCATCCCCTGCTTCAATCCAAAAAACTTTGAAAATTTCTACCAACGTCATAAGTACTCAACATGTCTCTCATCTCACATTTGTTCACTCAAATTGACATGGTAATCACACAATCAACAGATAAAAGTATTTAACAATGAGTTTGTAAAATTTCTAAGTCAATCAAAGTTATATTTAAACACGCATCTTTGAGGTCTTTTCAAGGTTGTAACGTTCCTTATGTAAGGGTAGGATATTTTTTTAAATAGTAGGCTTAAACCTTTGGAGTTAGGTACCTGGTTTTCCTTATGTTACCTGATTCCTTGCATATCACTCGTTACTTGGTCACTCGGTACTAGAGAATGCATTTTATTTGTCTTATTCATCTTTTTTTTCTTTTTCACATTTTTTTTTGAAGAAAACATTTTTACTTCCTAATTTTCTTTTTCTTTTTCTTTATTTTGACCAATCTCTATATTACCCCAACCCAAAACTTAAACGTTGTTAACTTTCAAGAGCAACCCCAAACTTATACATTTACATCAGACAAGGAAATTAAATTCTTCTACCTAACTCCAAAGAGGATGGAAAGATTTAATCTTTCAAGTCAAATGGCTATATAACAGACTATGTCACCGAAATAATTGCTACATATCAAAGTGGTTAGCAAAGCATATAACCATTTCAATACAGGTTGTCTTAAAAGGCTCGGAGTTTTCATAAACAAATTCCTTAGTGTGTAGTCATAAGACCAATAGACTAAAATAGAAACAATGCAAATTCTAGAAAATAATTAATGTAAGGATACTCTTATAAGAAAGAAAAGTGAATAGTGGAAATATTTGGCTCAAACCTTACCAAATGAGGTATCTGGAGATTAAGTATAAGAAGTCGGGTTTCCTTTTCTTCATCAGATGTCAATCTGCAAGGAAAATTCAATATTGATCACTTTTGTTCATTCTTTTATTGAGGACTTTTGTTTTTATTTTTCATATTAACACTAGTAAGGTAACAAATGTACTAAAATAAACAACAATAACAAGTTGGTTCATTAATTAAAGCATATAAAAGTACAAAGGGCAACTAGTATTTGTAAATCTAGCTCCTACTTTTCCTTGGATCAAATTACAAGAAGGGAAATAAAACAAAAACTTAAACTAATAATGAAATATAAAACTCCTAAATCATATGTTGTTGGAGTTAAAGTATTTGTGCAGATCATTCATGTCGTCCTGGAAGTTTTGGTTTTGTCTTTCCTAGGTGCTCCTCATCTTAGCTCTTCGGTTTGTCAAAGCTTGGTCTTGATTTCAAAAGTAAGTTGCCATGTTTTTAGTAGTTGTAAAACTCTTCTGTAATTTATGAACCGGCATGTGGTATATGTGCTCATCATAGAAATCCTGATAACTTGGTCCAAACCCTGGTGGTTCAGCATAAAAGTTGGGTGAAATTTCAATGGCCCAACTCGTCATGCCAAGCACAAACTCCTCCAGCCTTTGCAAACGGTATGGTTCTTGTTGAGAATTTCCTTCAGGTTGATTGATCTTAGGATGGTAGAATTAATCTTACTCTTCTTGTTATGCTTCATCTTGGCCACTTTCATTAATTGGATGTATGAGGATCCTTCTCGTGGCATTTTTGTTGATAGGCAACATAAGACGCACCATCATATCATCTTGGTGAGTTGGAACTCCAGCTATCCTGTGTAACTCATTAATAACACAATAATTACCACATGCTCGTTTTGGTGTGTCAGCCATGTATTTTATAATTTCAACAATTAACAGCTCCACATCAGTTTTGTCATGATTCAGAATTGCCATCAGATCCATATACTTTTCACAATAAATTCATATTGATTAGATGCATATTCTAGTGTTTAAAAAATAAAATATGCCCAAGCTTTGGGTATTGAGCGCATCTGCTTAGTGTGCAACCTCAATGGCTTCCCCTGCACAATCATCCACCCAGCCCTAGGTTGACAAAATGCTTTTTTCATCCTCTCACACATTTTCTCGGTCATGCTAACACACCTTCTATTTTGAATACTACACCTAGTTAGAGGTTGGAGATGAAGTAAAAAATAAATTTGAAAATACTATAAACAATACTTTTACCTTTCACATAAGAAGTGTTGTCCTTGTGAGGTTGTAAAGCAGAGTTGTATTTCTATAACATCATTTGTATAAACTCTTTTCACAAGAAAAAGACCTAACCAACTGGATTCCACTTACCAAAGAACCTCTTCAAGTAAGATATAAAGAGCAAAACCTTTTGTCCTGCCTGAAATTCTTTTCTCACCAACTTCTTTCTATGGTGCCTTCTGGATATTTTATTCAACATGTCTATCTGGTAACATTAAGGGTTTTCTTTTTGGTGTTTTATTGCTTCAAACATGTTGAAGACAAATTTTTCATCGTTAAACCTCAACATTAGCTACCCCAATGCTACATTAATTTTACATGTTGATAGGAATGATCTTCCAAACAGTAATGGTGTCTCATAATCTTCAGGCATGTCAAGAATTATGAAATCATCCCATCGAATCTAACAAGGATATCTTCAAGAATTCCATATGGATATGTGATTGACCGATCAGAAAGTGTCAAGGTTATCTGAGTTGGCTTTGGTTAGCCATATTTTAACTTCCTCATCATAAATAGCGGCGTCAGATTGATGTTACCTCCGAAATCACACAAAGCATGACCAATAGTTAGTGAACGAATAGAATAATAAATATTAAACCTACCTAGATTATTGAGTTTTAGTGGAAGCTTCCTCTGAGTAATAGCATTGCACTATTTTCAAAAGCGATGTTTTTATCATGCTTCAACTTACATTTTCTCGATAAGAGTTTTTTCATGAATTTAGCACAAACAAGCATTTGTTCGAGAGCTTCACAAAATGGAATGTTAACCTGTATATTGTTCGACATATCCATGAAATTTTTAAAATGGCCCAAATCCTTCTCTTTCTTGGGTTTCTTCGTCAAAATCGAGTATAATGGTTTGATATAATCTGGTAGCTCAGGATTTAATACATTCAATATTTGTTTATTGGTTCTTCTGAAGGGTGAATTTTTATCTATCAATTAGTCAAGGGTGTATCCTATAACTTCCTCCTCACTGGTATCCTCACTTTTTTCTCCCTCAATTTTTTTTCAATCTCCTCTTCAGCTACCACTTCTTTTCCCCTCTTGTTCTCGACCTCACTCATTGTTTCTTTTCCTCACTAACTTTTTCGGTTCAAAGGTATCACTCTATTTTTCAACTCAATGACTTTGCAAATTTCATTTTTTGGGTTACCCACGGTGTTACGAGTAAATCTCCCACTTGAACTAGCTTGAACTGCCATTTTTCGAGATAATTGGTCGATTTTCATCTCTAAGTTCTTTATTGAAGCTTCGATGTTTTTGTTCATGGTGATTTGATTTTGTGTCATCTCCCTTCGAATCTTAAACATGTCTTCTTGAGTTTTACTAACTTGTTCAAAACATGAATGTGTTGCTTTCATGAAGTTGGATAAGGTTTCCTTTAGACACTTATAGAGTAACAAATTGAACCTCTCTCATGCATCAAACAAATGACTCAGACTCGTCCTGGTCAAAACTGGAAATTGTAGCTTTCCTCTCCACAAATTGGGCACTTGAATAATACCTCTCTACAAAAATGTTTTCCACTTCTTTCTAGGTCTGAATAGTACCATTTGGTATGCATTGCATCCAATCCTCAGTATGACCTATCAAAGAAAAACCAACCAAACATAACTTTACCTGATCGTCAGTTACTTCCGTTGGTTTTCACATTGAGTAGGTCTCATAAAATTTAGCAAGATTCTCCCAAAGTCTCTGATTGCTTTCCCGTTGAATGGGTTATCTCTTAAACCGAAAAGTACATAATTCTTAATATAAAAAATTACATGATTTACTAGTTGAAATTCTAAGGATATTTTCCCACTATCATTCCTCCTGTAATAATCCCCCAACGTCTGTCGTGGTGGATTTTCCATTTCTTCTTTTTCATCTTTTGGTTCTTCTGCAGCTTGCATTGCTTATCGTTTCTCTTTACAAATTACACACATTATTCTTTCGATTTTTAGGACTATCAATATCACGATCGAATATGAACCTCGCATAAACAAAAAACAAAACCTTAGTAGCATTGTGTCACTACTAGGATTTCATGATAACAAAACCGGGACTAAAGAGATGCCAAAGGGAGGCAAAATCATAAGAGTCTCCGCCGAATTTTATTTGTGTACCTCTTTCGGAGAGGCGAGGGAAAATATTCAATAATACCCCCAAAAGAGAGATGCACACGGGAAGCGCTAAAAGAGAATAAGGAATCGGTCTCGTAGCCGAGATTTGGGTTCAGAAGTCGGTTACACGAGGGAAGGTATTAGTACCCCTCACGTCCATGGTACTCCATGGGAACCATTTGGGTTGTTTTACATACATGGGATTTATCTATATTTCAAAATAATATGTGTGAAAAAAAAGGGGTGTTTTTGTTATTATATTGCTCGCGAAGGATTGGGGCCCTTGTGCCTACGTATCACTCATTCGGGGATGAGGAATCAGAGCTCCGAAGTTCGAAGTAAAAAATATTTGTGTATTGATTGATTTTACCTTTGAGAAAAGGGTTTTCAGGATTATTCCCGAAGGCACAAAATGATTTTGATGAGTTGTATTATTTTTTACCTTGAATAAGGGTTTTATGAAAGAATGTTTGTGTACTAAAATCTATGGGCGGAGGTGATTATTCTAGATAACAACTCAAGCGTCTTGCGTCCAAAATAATCAAAGTAAGGGTAGGAATGCTCGATTCTTACTCATTCTCCACCACTTAGGGATCATGGAGCACAATAATAATCGTAATTTTATTGTATTTTGAGTTTGATTATGAAACCACCACTTGACGTTGAATCAAGGCTTTGTTTATTTAATTATGAAATTTGGGTTATACAACATGAATGCAAAGTAACCAACAAGAAAAATAGAGGGTCTCATTGTAAGGTAGCCCAAGAGAAAGCATTGTGTGTGCCAAAGTGACCTATGCTAAACAAAGGATAATGGTCTTACAAACATGTCCCCCTAAGGTGGTGCCATGATTCCATTCTTACAACATGAATGTAAGTTATGAATAAAAATCCAAGTGTTTATAAAGTATCACAGAAGAGTAATGAAAAGGCCTCCAAGCAAAGGTCCTAAGATGAAATCCTCTAAGTCCAAGTTGATTAAGAGTGGAGTGAATAATTTTGGTCTTAACATTTTATCATGTTTTTGTTGTTTTTAATGTTTGATGATAATAAAATAAATAACAAGTAAATAAACATGCATGATGAGCTTGTGCAATGATGATGGTAATGAATACTTGAATGTAAATTACAAGATAATGACATAAAAGTAAATTACAAGATAAAGAATGACAATATCACAATAATAATGGTTACTGGATATAAATGACATTAAAATAAAAAATAAGTTAGTAGTACCAAAATTACAATAACAAAGTTAGTGAAGTATAATTAATGGTTAGTAACATGTGCAAAATGAACATTTTGAGAACTATTTTTCCATATGTCAAAAACTCAAAATATGATACATTAAGGGATAACTTATCATTGATACAAAGTATTCAAAATGATTAATAATCACCTTACAATAGATTTGTAACAAAGAAAGTTATACAACCCTATGTTCATCTATCAATATTTTAAACAATTATGATTTGTTCTCTTTCTTTTGTTTTTAGCAACATAATGTAAATGTTGTGGTTAGATAACAATAAACATAAATATAAAGTACTTGAAATAAAGTGAACAATAAAATAAATTGCAAGAAAGTAAAGTTCAATAATGTAAATGTTAAGAATTAGTAAATAATGAACATAAACATAAAGTACATGAAATAAAATAAACAATAAAATAAATTGCAAGGAAATAAAGTGCAATAATATAAATGTTAGAAGTTAGTAGTTAGTGGTTAGTGGTTAGTATTTAGTAGAATAACAATAAGAAAATGGATTAGCAAGTTAATATAGAGAGAATAGTTTCATCTATGCATCAAATAACTAAAATATGATTGAAATAGAGGCAATCTATCAATGCCTCAAAGTATCATAAATAATCTAATGATCAATCCTTAATAGGTTTGAAATATTGAAAATTTAATCAACCCTAAACAACCATGACCATGATCTAATGGACCTCATTAACCAAACAAATGTAACATTAAGTCAATAATAAAAATAAATGATAGAAAACACAAAGCAACCACAAAAAGGTGAACAAAAAGATAGTAAGAACAAAAATCTCAACAAAAAAGTGTGTAAACCAAAGTTAATCATTTTTTCCAAGCTTGAATCTAAACTCTCTCAAAATACCAATCAAGAACAAACAACCATTTTTCAATCCAAAACAGAACCAAAAAGTTAAAAAGTTTAAGCTAAAATCATTATCCAAAAAATGTGAAAAAAAATAGGTTGAAATGGTGTTGAGCTTGAATGTGAAGAGAGGGGTTTTGGATGAAAGTGTTTATGGTAGAGGCTTAATGAAGGGGCTGAGTTGTGAGTCTTAGAGAGTGGGAAGTTTTAAGGAAAAACTGGTGAAGTGGAAAAAGGTTGGTGGGGGTGACTTTTGGAAGAGAAAGATTTTTTTGTTTGTTAAGGTTTAGAGAAGAGGGAGTTAAATGATATTTTTTTAGAACTTTTCGGGGCTAGAAAGCATGGTAAATGAGGGGAAATAGTGTCTCTATTTATAGGGAAAGTAAGTGGGTAAGTGGGTGAAACAAAAGTCATTTTATGTAAAAAAAAAAATAGAGTTACTACAGTTGTTTGTGCAGGTGTAATCGATTACCATGATTAGGGTAATTGATTACACAGTTTTTTTGTAGGTATTTTCTCTAGAGCTTTAACCAGAAAACTCCAGTTTTCTCTCAGGTGTAAACATCATTCCTTGAGTCCATGCAATATGGATTTGGTTATGAATGTTAATGCAATTATGGTCATGGAACAATGAATGTATGTGGGTAGGGTGAATTTTAGGGTATGACAGCTGCCCCCATTCAATTTTCTCGAACCTGAATATATGGATAGTGACGGCTTTCAATGTGTTCAAGGTAAGAGAGGATTAAATACTATTGGGAGTAACCAGAAATTTGCCCTGCACTGAGGATCATAGTATTAGGATTTGTTGGGGATTATGCATGGTTATGATGATTATGCATGCAATGTGATGTATGCATCCTAAGTATCTTCTTAATAAGAAAAGTTTGATGTCAAAACCCTAAGAAAATTGAGGAAAGAAAACTCCCCTAGGGAATGAGAAAAAGGGTGACCGCTCCTAGCAACGGCTGGGGAAAAACAATACGGTGTTTCTTAGCAACGGCTGGAACACCTAACATCTATTGGGGGCCAAAAAAATGAATCCAGTGATGATTCTTAGCAATGGCTAGAATACCTGACTTAGTGGGGATGATAAATGATTCCAAATGGTGATGCCTGGAAATGATTGGAACATTTGAACTAGTTGGAGAGAAAAGACAAGGTACGATGATGATTCCTAGAGACGGTTAGAATACCCGACTCTTATGGGGAAAAGAGGTCGTTCAGTGATGATTCTTAGCAACAACTGGAATACCTGACTTGACTTGAGACACAACTATCCATGAAGGTACAATGACGATTCTTAGCGAAGGATATAATACCTGAAATCTTCTAGGAAGATCAAACAGTTTAGTGATGATTCTTAGTAACGACTAGAATACCTGACTCTGTTGAGGAGAATACAGAAGTCAAGTGACGATTCCTAGCAATGGCTGAAATACCTGACATCTGCTGGGAAAAGGAGCACTTTAGTGACGATTCCTTATAAAGATCGGAATACCTGACTTATGCTGGGGAAATAAATTCAAGGATGATTCTTGGCTATGAGTATATGACTCGGCTTAGGGAATGAGCCCAAAATGCCTCTAGTCTGAAAAAGGAGAGTTTAGTGATGATTCTCAACAACGGCTAAAAATATTTGACTCTGCGGGGAAGGGGGAAATGTGGTGATGACATTCTGGGGATACAAAAAATACAATAACATTTCTCAGCAACGGCTAGAGTGTCTGACTCCTCTAGGGAAACATAAAATGAAATGGAATAGTTTTAGCAACGATTCCTAGCAATGGCTCAATTGCGCGACTCTGCTTGGGGGAATGTTTTAAGGATGAATGTTGATTCTACTAGGGAAAGTTCCTAACAACGGTTGGGAAATTCCGAACCCTGATGAATTAATTTGAGTTAGTTAGGGATATACTTATGATGTGATGTTTTGTATGCCAATATGTGTTTGGGTTTTCACAGGGGAATGTATGAAATGTAGGGTTTGCAAGTTATGCCAAGTATGATTGGTATTTGTGGGGGAGTGTATTTGAGGAATGCCAATGGTGATTGGGCTTAAAAGGGTGATTAGCGAAAGTGTGTTAACTTTCCGGTACTTGCGAAATTGGAGCTCGACGTCCAAGCAAGCACTGAGTGTAATGGTTGAGAATCCCTACTGGGGAAGAAATTATTGGCTAAGTCCAAGGGACTGTGTGGCGTCCTCGGGTTAGGGATACCGAATGCGTTTTGGTTACCTTTAGCAATCTCTGAAAGAGATGTAATTCAATGTTGTTTCCCTTATAGATTTTTTTAAAAGGGTTTTTTAACAAAACTTTCCAATGTAATATCATTTAGAAAAAGTCATATTTCGAAGACAAAGCAGGAAAAGTAAAAATATTAAGCACATGTGAGGGAACTGTTTTTATTGATAAGTGGTCCCAAAATGGGTGATTTTGTATAAAGGAAGTAATTAATGAAAGAGGTAATTGCAAAAAGAAAATGATAATTGTAATGGCAATGAAACATCTCGGGTTTCCACCAAATTCCAACTCTGCTATAGTCTCTATGCCTTCGTCCGTCCTTTGATCTTCCTTTGAGAAAGAAGGTAATAGGATTGACTCGCTAGGGGATCCACAGAATTGACTTGCCAGGGAATGAAGAAGGATTCCTTGCGGGATGCAGTCTCTTGCTCTTATTAAATCCCTAATTTTGCCTAGATCGCCCTTTTGGGTTTTCAGTATACCGGGATACCCATTTTTTCCATAAGTCGCCCTTTCGGTTTTTCAACTTATCGGGCTTTCTTTTTTCTCTTTTTTATTCAAGCGTAGTATTTTTTGACTGCATTTTCATTCACCAGGGATGGAAGATCCTCACCATCCATAGTTGCAAGGATTAAGGCTCCTCCAGAGAAGACCTTTCTTACAACATATGGGCCTTCGTAGTTTGGTGTCCATTTTCCCCTTGGGTCAGTGTGGATTGGAAGAATCTTTTTCAATACTAGGTCTCCGGCCTTTAGGCGGCAGGGGAAAACCTTCTTGTCATGTGCCTTATTAATACATTTTTGATAAAGTTGTTCGTGGCAAATGTCTGCCAAGCGTTTCTCATCAATGAGGTTTAGTTGGTCAAATCGGGCTTGTACCCACTCAACTTCATCAATCTTAACGTCAGTCAAAATCCTTAAGGAAGGAATCTCTACTTCGACCGACAAGACTGCATCTATGCCATACACAAGGGAGAAAGGAGTTGCCCTAGTGGAAGTGGGTACTGAAGTAGGATAATCATGTAATGCGAACACGAGCATTTCGTGCCAATATTTGTAGGTTTCCACCATCTTTTGCACAACCTTCTTGATGTTTTTGTTAGCTGCCTCAACAGCGCTATTCATCTTAGGCCTATAAGGCGATAAGTTATGGTGGTCGATCTTGAAATTTTGGTATAGCTCTTTCATCATTTTATTATTGAGGTTAGATCCATTATCAGTAATGATATTATTGGGGACCCCATAACGGCAGATGATTTCTTTCCTGAGGAATCGAGTCACCACTTGTCTGGTAATATTGGCGTACGAGGATGCTTCTACCCATTTTATGAAGTAGTCAATGGCTACAAGGATGAAGCGATGTCCATTCAAGGAAGTTGTCTTTATGCGTGCTATCACTTCAATGCTCCACATGGAAAAAGGCCAAGGTTATGTTAGGATATTGAGCGGTATTGGCGACACATGGATCTTGTTGACATAGATCTGGAACTTGTGGCATGTTTGGATATGGCGATGACAGTCAACCTCCATAGTCATCTAATAGTAGCAGACCCTTAAGATTTTCTTTACCATAGTGTTCCCATTGGCATGCAACCCAAAGGATCCTTCGTGAATTTCCATTATAATATGGTTTACTTCTTGCTTGTTCACACATCTAAGCAGAACCGAATTATAATTTCTCTTGTATAATACCCCTCCACTTAAGAAGAATTTGGATGATAGTTTCCGAAGATACTTCTTGTCGGTGATGGATTCGTCCACAGGGTACTCTTGGTTCTCTAAGAATTTCATGATGTCATAGAACTAAGGATGACCGTCAGCTTTGTCTTCTGCTACCAGACAGTAAGCAGGCTCGTCCAAGTAGTTGAGGTGAAAGGATGGCGCTTCATTCTTCCACTTAAATTTAAACATGCACACCAAAGTTCCCAAGGCGCCAGCTAGATGATTCTCTTCTCGAGGGATGTAGTAGAATGTAATCTCATCGAAGTATGGAACTAGTTTCAAGACATGCTCTTTGTAAGGAATGAGCTTATGATTCTAGTATCCCAATCTCCTTTGACTTGGCTGATTACCAAGGCTAAATCTCCATAGACTTCCAAGATTTGATCCTAAGATTGATAGCAGCTTCAATACCAAAGATACAAGCCTCGTATTCCGCAATATTGTTTGTACATTCAAAGCACAACCTTGCGGTGAAGGGGGTGGAAATTATTTGGAGAAGTGATTACTTCCCCAATGCCATTGCCGTGAGCATTAGAAGCTCCATAAAAAACCAAGGTTCATAGGGATCCAGGCTCGGGTCCTTCCTCAGCACCGGGGATGTTGCAATCCCTAATCAACATGATGTCTTCATCAGGGAATTCAAAATGCATAGACTGATAGTCCTCCAAGGGTTATTGGGCAAGATAGTCGGACAGTACACTCCCTTTGATGGCCTTTTGAGTGACATGTTGGATTTCGTACTCGATTAAAGCCATTTGCCATCAGGCTACTCTACTAGTTAGATTCGGTTTCTCAAAAATGTATATGACAGGACCCATCTAAGAGATCAACAGTGTCGTATGAGTGAGCATGTATTGGCTTAAATGTTTGACATCCCATGCTAGTGTGCAGCAAGTCATTTCAAGCATCGAATATCTACTCTTGCAATTGGTGAACTTCTTGCTCAAGTAGTATATTGCATGATCTTTTCTACTAGTCTCGTCATGTTGGATGAGAACACACCCCATAGATCCTTTGAGGACGGTGAGATACATGATTAATGGTCTACCAGGTATAAGAGGCATCAACACGGGGGATCTTGCAAGTACTCCTTTATTTTATCAAATGCGCCTTGGCAATCATCATTCCAAATGATGGTTTGATCCTTTCGAAGAAGTTTGAAGATTGGATCACAAGTGGTAGTGAGGTGAGATATGAACCTAGCAATGTAGTTCAATCTACCTAGGAATCCTCAAACTTCCTTCTCGGTTTTGGGTGCAGGCATAGCTTGTATGGCTTTCAATTTCTCGGGATCTACCTCAATGCCACATTGGCTAATGATAAAACCTAGCAATTTGTTGGATCTTACCCCAAATGTGTACTTGTTGAGATTAAACCTCAATTTGAACTTCCTTAACCTCTCGAAAAACTTTTCTAGATTGACAAGGTGTTCCTCTTTGGTTTGAGACTTGGCTATCATGTCGTCGACATAGACCTCAATCTCTCTATGGATCATATCATGAAAGAGAGTGACCATGGCTCGTTGGTATGTGGCGCCAACATTCGTCAATCCAAAAGGCATCACTTTGTAGCAGAAGGTTCCCCATGGTGTTATGAAAGTGGTTTTCTCCATATCTTCTTGAGCCATGCGGACCTGGTTATAACCGAAGAAACCATCCATAAAATAGAAAACAGAGAACTGAGTGGTATTATCTACTAGCACGTCAATGTGTGGGAGTGGAAAGTCATCTTTGGGACTTGCTCTATTTAGATCTCTATAATCTATGCACATTCTCACTTTTCCATCATTCTTAGGTATAAGAAAAATGTTGGCAATCAATTGAGGATAATTGGAGACCGCTAGGAAGCCGGTGTTGAGTTGTTTTTGTACCTCCTCCTTGATCTTCATAGCCATATCGAGACGATTCCTTCGTAGCATTTGCTTTACTTGAGGGCATTCGTCTTTAAGTAGCAGATGGTGGACCACGATGTCAGTATCGAGGTCGGGCATGTCCTGGTATGACCATGCAAACACGTCTTTGTACTCCTTCAAGAGCTCGATAAATTTTTCCTTCACCTCGTCTTGTAGAGAGGAGTTGACTCGACCTTCTTTCGCTTCTTCGTCCGGCCCAAGGTTAATCACTTCCACTGATTCTTCGTGCGACTGGATGACTTTTTCCTCTTGCTTGAGCAACCTTGTCAATTCTTCGGGGAGTTCGGCCTCTTTCTCACACTCTTCATCGGCTTGATTAATCGGGTTGTCAAATTCGTATGAGACCGTAATAGAATTGTCATTGGTGGTTGTCGAGGGCGATCTGCACGATTTAAGGTACACGCTTTTATTGATATGAAAGAGAGGATAAT
Organism: Lathyrus oleraceus; assembly: GCF_024323335.1. Lineage (NCBI taxonomy): Eukaryota > Viridiplantae > Streptophyta > Magnoliopsida > Fabales > Fabaceae > Lathyrus > Lathyrus oleraceus. The sequence continues at coordinate 352,327,542 of NC_066580.1, forward strand.
TTGAAAATGATTTTTTAAGAAAATTTCCATTTTAAAAAAGGTGAAATAAATAAATGAAAGACAAGGATCTCAAAATTGATTGTGAACATGAACCTTTTCCATTAATGATTAATAAGAAAATTTGATGATGCCCTACAAATGATTCCCACATGCCTTGGACTTGACATGGGTTCTTTTTATAAAAAGAAATGAAAAGAACAATGGGAATTATATTTTAATCAGGGTCACTTTAGGTATTTCAATCTCGGTCCATTTGGTGGCACCCTTTCCATCGGTCTTTGTGAAGATCTATTGGGCATCTTCTTCTTCTTCTTCCATGGAACAGATACGATTATCATCAAGGTAACCAGCACTTGATAAGTTTTCAGACAGCGGAAGCATTGATCCCTTTATAGCTATCTGCAAGGGATTCTTCAAATTCTCGGAGTTGTTTCCCAAACTAGTACGATCCTTATTGGCAGGCAATTCAAGCATTCTTCCTCATCCTTTGGGGTGTCCATCCTTTATGATTGTCATGGCATCCATAAGAGAGCCATTAGAGATTTGACATATTTTGATTCATCCCTTTCTAGGTGAACCATTTTGTAAGACCCCAATTTTGACCCTAAGATCCCTTATGCTATCTCATTATATGCATTGGCTTTAGGATCACACCTTAGCATCCTCCTTACCCCTTATTCATTGGGTTTGCATTGGGAGAGATCACCAAGCACATTTGATTGTATCATACTTTTTTTTCTTGTTTACTAACCAAAATACCGAAAATATTTCCATGTATAGCTTTGTTTCTTTTGAAGATAGTGTGTGCATCCACCAATGCCTCATCAACCTCACTACTAGGGTTTGAGACCCTCAGGGAAAGGATATCAATCAAGATATGGTTCACAATGATTCTAGGCATCATATATGGATCCCCATGTTATTCATGTATCATTTGGATCAAAAATCATCAAGAGTTTGAAGCTTGTTTGCCTTGGAAACCCTAACTCATCTAGGTATCTTTTGTGACTTCCTTAGTAAGTTTTTTCAACAATTGGTCCAATCTTTAAAGGGATACTTCATATTACATATTCTTATACATATATGATTTTCCATCAGTCAAAAAGATCAATAGAACTTCAAGTTTTCAAATTGGTTCAAGGTGGTTAACCAGAGAAAGTCAACTGGTTAAAACTGGATTTCCATAGGCCTTATATCCTAAAAATTTTGTCATATGAAATGATTCTAAGATAAAAGTTACCCTTTATGACATTAAAAACAACTTTAATTTTGAGGTCAAGAGCTCGTTTTGCTTGGAAAGTCATTTTTCATGGTGAAAGATTACAGGTCATTTTGTTTGTGCCCTAGTTAGGAGGTCAACTTCCAAGGACCATAACTTGCTCAAAGTTTATGAGATGAAGTCCATCTAAGTTTCATGATCAATTTAAATTTATCCTCACAAACTTTTATTCTTTTATAAATGTAAAATTCAACTTGCAAAGGCATGTGCCAAGAGGAAACATTATAGGTCATTTTGGGCCATTACCATTGAACAAGCAATTTTCCTCAACTTCAAAAATGCATAACTCCTTCATGCCAAATCCAAATGAGGTCAAATTTGTGACAAAATTGAATAGGATTTAAATAGATACAAATTTGATGAAGGAACTTTTTCCATTTGAAGCTCATAGCAAAAGTTATTCAAGGTGGAAGAAGTGGTCATTTGACTTGGTACTTAGAAAATATTTCAAATATGTTTGATTTCCCAAACTTCCACCTCAAAATTAATTACGACCCAAGCTTCAAATGGAAACGTTTTCATCATGAAAGTTGTTCCCCTTGATCTCACCTTTCCAAAAAGTCCAAAATCACTTCATTTGGACAAGGTTTAAATGACTTCTGCATGGTTACTCTTCATGGTTCCATTTTGATGAATCTCATGATCAGTTCTCAAACTTAAACGCATGGCTTCATATTACACTTCTAGCATCACTCATGATCATTTTTGGACCTTTTGACATCATCTCATGGTTCTATCACACGGCCATGCAAGCATGCACACTTGAATTACTATTTTTGGCATTTGAATGCAAGTGTGTGAAAATCAAATGCCAAGCCTATAAATACATTGCCTCCTGCTCAGAATTGAGGACACCTTGCCCAAGCTTTGCTCCTGCAACCTTTCCATCTCCATTAAAGGATAATCTTGAATATTTTCAATTGAAAATCGAGTTTCAATTTTATTTCTGTTTTGAAGCTGAAAATCCAAGAATCCAAGCCATTTGAGCTCTCAATTCACCTCCTTCAATCAAGTGGAAGAAAGCCCAAGCCAATTGAGATCCAGATCGAGCTTCATCACTGCAAGCAGAAGGTGAAATTTGTAAAACTTTCTCTCTTCGATTCTCTCTTAATTCTCCATCATTTCAATTAATTTTTCGTTGGCTGAAGTCCTACCAATGTAGGCAACAAGATTGAGTTGCTTTGAGGTTAAATCGAAGCAACTCAGATCATACTCCTCAATTTTCAATTCCATGTATCTTTAAATATAGTGAGAATTGGAGAATTTTGAGGACGGATTTGGATTCCTATCATTTTTATCTTCAAATTAGGGTATCCACTTTTTATTTTAGTGAAGAGTGATGGTGGGCCAGTTCGATGAGGTCCACCGGAGAAGATGACCGGAGCCCTAACTCGAGTGGTGTGTTGGCACCCTCTCATCCTTTTGATCCCTTCAAAATGTTCTAATCTCATATGTTGCTTCTGATTACCACTTGTGTCAGAGTCGTTGACTGCAATGCACCATGGAACCTGCGAGCTTGACCATCAGATATGCCACCTCAATTAATGAGAGAGATCTGATGGCTCTTATTTTTTTTGTATTTTTTGAATTTCCATTTAATCCACTTATTTTATTTAATTCATAGAAATTTCATTTTTAATCGAAAAAATATGGGACTTTCACCAAAAATATTTAAATATTTTTCTCTTCCATATTCTGAATTAAAATTATTTTTTGGATTAACTTTGGTATTTTTCATGAATTAGATATTTTTATGCATATTTTTATTGTTTAAAAATACTTCTGACTTTTTAAAAATAGTGAAATTTTTTGTCTAAGGTCCTTTGACCTTGTTTGACCTAGGATAAATTCCTTGGCCATTTATTTGGGGTTTTGAAGGAATTTTAGGTTTTGACCAAATTTAAATGCATTGTAATCCATTTTTAAATTGATTTTCAATTGATTAAATGTATAAAAATGTTGTTGAGCCATTTTTATGGTCTTGTGATGTTTGACTTTCTGTTTGGGCCTTGGTCAAGATTGATTTGACTTTTGTTGGATCAAAACTATTGGATTTAGGGGATTGGTGAAATCTATATTTCATCTCCCAAAATGAATGGATGGTTTTGATTTGATGAAATTCCAACCATGATCAATTTGTGTTTCTATCTTCCCCTCCTTCTCCATCTTCATCCCTATTCTTCCCCATTCCCTAATTTGACCAATGAAATCTCTAATGTATAAAGGATAATTCATTCATCAATGACCTTGTGTCAGATGAATCAATATAAGTATGACTGAGATAGGTCCTTCCCATTTTATTTTAGTGTGCCATATGTTTTAGGAGTTTGATTCTTTGTACCAAATCTCTAACATGCATTAACACCTATATTTTTATTGCCCGACCTCAGATAGTTGTGACTTCTACGTAAGTCCAATTATGATTGCTTAACAAAGAGCTAAATTTGACCCTCAAGGCATAACATTCTAGTAAGTGAGATTGTAAGTATCCCATTCTTCATGGCATTGTATGGAGACTTGACATTTTTTCCTTTCATGAGAGCTAGTGGCATACTTGTTGAATTATCCAAGTTGGAACCCTTCTCATGGAAGATGTCTTGGTTTAAGGATTCATACTTGTGAATGAATGATTGAGTATTCTCCAAAGAATGACTTAATCAATTAAAATCACCTCTAACACCACTAAATTTTGACTAACATTTAACTAACTCTTATTCATTATGTTTTTACTTTCAAGTCATTTACTATTGTGCAATTTAAATTCTAGTCATTTATCATCCATTGCCATTTACATTTCATATAACTTATTTATGTTTAAGTCAATTTCTTTTTTCTCATTTGAGCCATATCTTGTGATTGTATATAATTGTTTGTGTGTTTTGATTTTGTTTGTGGTCTTAGGACCCTAAAACACCTAATAACAACAAAAACCCTAAAAAACACTTGGTGGACTGTTGAACTTGATCTGAGCTTCTGGACTTAGAATTAGGCAACATTCTCTGTGCTAAAGGACTTGGCCAATGCCAACATTTGAGACTAAGCTATCTTTCACAGTGACTTTCATCTGATGCAAGACTTTAGATCTCTTTGGTTCATCTTCTACTTTGTCCCTATGCTTAATTGTTACTTTGTTATGATCTTTATCTGATGTTTTGTTCTGAGTTGATCAAGGAATATTTCATTTGCTACATTGGAAGACAATGAAGATTGTTAGCTATTGGAATGCTTGCTTGGATGTGGCCATCTTTATTTGATGCCTTGATCTTCATGATGTCTGGATATTTCTCATTGCTTATTGCTTATTGCTTGATCAAAGTCCAAAGGAAAATGGGTTTCTATATGACATTCTTGTCTATTGGATTGCATCCCATTGGTTAGATCTTTTCAACTCTTAACTTTTAATTTATACTTAGGATGGCCTCTTCATCTCCTCCCACTTCTTAAATTTCAAAATCTCCCCCTCTTTCCAAAAACATTTATTTGCTTGTGATTTCAAATTTAGACATTGTTTTAATGATCAGAAACTTTGGCCTTATGACATTGAATTTTTGAACTTCTTTTCTTAAATCAAACTTATAAATAAACTTAACCATATTGACTTAAATTTCAAAAGATAAAAAGAACTAATAACCCCATTCAAATTTTTGGCCCTTTGTGCCTTTTCTTATTAAACTTTTGTTAAAAGCAATTCACCAACTCATTTGAAATTTTTACCATGACCTACGAGATTTTGATCCCTCATTTTTATGTTGGTACGTAGGCACAAGACCAAAGGTCTTGTCAAACACAAAAAGATAATCAATGAATTCTTTTCTCATCCCCACACTCTATTTTTCTCAAAAATCATTTATACCAAAAACACATGCACACATAAAAAGGGCTCCCTATGAGTACCTAGAACACTTTGGGTGATAACACCTTCCCTCTGTGTAACCCACCCCCTTACCTGTAATCTCTGACATTTTATTAGTTTTGATTTGAAAACTTCTTATCTTTGGGTTTTGTTCGGACTTTTCCCTTTTCCTTTGGAAACAATAAAAGTGCGATGGCGACTCTGGTTTTATTGACGTCAAGTTTATCCATAGCTTGATGGTCATTAATTTACCGCTACAGATATTAAAAGGCGACTCTGCTGGGGAGTAGTCCTCAGTGGGTTTAACCTACTTTTTTATGTGTATATATGTGTATATTTGATGTTTGTATATTGTTTGTGTGATATAATATGTCTGTTGTGCTTGGTAATCTCTTAGTGGTGAGATAAGTTCTAACCCGAACTTGAGTGCAATTAAGATATGAGGATGGTAGAGTCATGTTCAACTTGTGTGGAGTAGTCCTTAGACCCATCTACTCAATGGAGACCTCTTTGGAGTTACTGATGTCACACAAGTTATTTATGGATAGGAATTACTTTCTCTGATTTGGGGTCTTAGAAGCTGAGGACCGTAGAACATTTAACCTAACTTGGCCTATTTAGGACGTTGTCACGCGATACTACACTCAGACGAGTTTCTCTTGAGAATATTATGGGTATATGAGTCTGCCATCCTAACCTATAATATCCGATAGTTGGGATTAAGACTCTGGGAACTTCTTAGAACATGATCTACATGTTTTTATCCTTAGTACACTCCTTTGGGGTGGTCCTTAACCTGACTCCATGCTCGTGACTCACAACAAACCCTTTGATTTTTGGTTGATCCGATCAATTCTTGTTAATATCAATGCAATTTGGGTGTTGATAAGGTGAAAATCGTAATCCACCAAAATGCATGATTGATCTTGATGATGACTTGATCCATCCCTTGACCTTTGTTTGTGTTTGCCTTGTGTGTGATCCCTTGTATGTGATTGTTGCATTCATGCATACATGCACATCATGACATCCATCACAAAAAATAAATTTTAAGGAACTAAGGTCTTATTTGCAAATATTTTCAGACCTTGGATTATGGACGAAGGAACACTAAGAAGTACAGTTTCAAATGTCCTGATTTGAAAGAGCTAAGGAAGTTGTCATCTTTTGTATTAGATCCCTTGGACTTCAAGCAACGTCATGGGAAACTTTTATCTTTGTTATATGCTGATGTGGTTGAAGGACTTCTGAGTGTTTTGGTTCAGTTCTATGATCCTGTCTACCGGTGCTTCACTTTTCCTGATTATCAGCTTGTACCTACGTTAGAGGAGTATGCCCATCTCTTGGGAATACCTGTATCTGACAAGGCACATTTCCGTGGATTAGAGGAGATTCCCAAATCTCATGTCATAGTTGAAGTTCTTCATCTGAAGAAATCTGAAATTGATGCTTATTTGGTAAAGAAAGGAGGAATTCTTGGTCTGACTTCTGAGTTTCTCATTGGTAGAGCTTCTTTATTTGCTCAAGCCGGTAGCATGGATGCTTTTGAAGCTATTTTTGTGTTTCTAATCTATGGTTTAGCCTTGTTCCCTAACATTGACAATTTTGTTAATGTTAACACCATTAGAATCTTCTTGATTGGGAATCATGTTCCTACTCTATTGGGTGACATGTATTTCTCTTTGCATTTGAGAAATTCTAAGGGTGGTGGGACTATTGTGTGTCGTGTTCCTCTTCTGTACAAGTGGTTTATTTCGCACTTACCTCAAACGCCAGCTTTTTTGGAGAACAAGCAATGTCTACGGTGGTCTCAGAGACTTATGTCTCTCACTAATGATGATATTGTTTGCTATGATTATGCATTGAGTAGCTTGGACATTATTGATAGTTGTGGTGAGTTCTCTAATGTGCCTCTCATTGGTACACAAGGAGGAATCAACTACAACACTACTTTGGCTAGTCGTCAACTTGGGTTCCCCTTGAGAGATAAACCTAATAAAACTCAGTTAGAAGGTCTATTCTATCAAGAGGGTAAAGATCCCCAACATTTGAAGAAAAGGATGATACATGCTTGGTATAATGTGCATAGGAAAGGAAGATATGAGCTTGGTCCATGAAACTATGTAGCTTTGGAAGCTTACACTATTTGGATGAAGAAGAGAGCTTTGAAGCTCAAGATGCCATATGCTTATGAAAGATCTACGTATGTGGTTATGGATGAACCATCATATCTCCCTAACCAAGATGTAGAGGAGTTGGAAGACGCACTTGCCAAGATGAAGCAAGAGAAAGATATGTGGGAAGAGCGCTTCCATGCTTTGAGTCGAAAGCATGGAGAGTTGCATATTGAGTCGAAAGACAAGGATACACTTATCGAGATTCTTGAAGACCAAGTAGTGAAGAGACAGAGAGAGCCAGAGGGTCTATCTTCCTCTAGTATGCCTCAGTATTCCTGTGCTTGGAAGAAGATTGTTGATCAGCTTGTCCTCGAGAAGGCTCAGATGAAGACATCCTTTGAGTTCGAGATTCGACACATCCGAAGGAAGTATGCACCCATAGCCATATCATCTAATGTAGTTGCTAGGGATCCTTAGGATGACATTTTCCTTTTCTCTTGAATTTTTACTTTGGTTTATGAAATTGTACTCAGTGTAATCCTTCCAAATTTTATGAATAAAAAGAGATTTTATGGTGAATCAAATTGTTGTTATTATTATAATAATAATAATAATAATAATAATAATAATGATTATTATTATTATTATTATTATTACTATTATTATATATATATATATATATATATATATATTTCCAAATTGGACTTCATATGTTCCTTGAAAGTAAAAACAATAAAAAATATTGCATTTCATGCATCACTTGCATAACAAATCTCTTCCATCAGATGTCTTATCAATTCTTCTTATGTGCATTCAGCCAAGCTGACTCACCGTTATAATACTCGCGCTAATCAACCGAAGAGAATAAAGCATCTAGAGCAAGAGAACCGAGAGTTGAAGGATGAGATCGCCAGACTAACGGTGCTAATGGAGTCTGTCATTGCTGCTCAGAATCAGTCATCGCCATCTTCTGCAACTCCTCCTCCTCAGAGGACAGTCATTTTTGAGATTGCTTCTACAACTGTTCTTGTTACTTATGCCAGTCAACCCATTCCTGCTATGCCTGCTGGATTCCCTTGGGGAATGCCACCAAATTTTGTGCCAAAAGGGTATGCGCCCATGTTTCTTTCTCTGTCGGCATCTAGCCCGGTCATGTCAGTGTCACCTCCTGTTATTCACACTCTCCCTCGTGTTGAGGACACTATCTACCACTCTGAGTCGTCTGAAGGTCCATATGTCTATGAGAAGATTGATGAAATGAAAGATCAATTCCTTGAGTTGCGCAAAGAGTTGAAGACTCTGAGAGGGAAAAATTTGTTTGGGAATTGTGTTGTTGAACACTGCTTAGCCCACAATGTCAAG